>NW_013666028.1:11250-16028 GCF_000517525.1 Limulus polyphemus
TCTCCTCCACTTTTAAAGCTTCCAAATCTCTCACTGCCATACATACTGGATTGTGATGCTAGTAATGTCGGAATTGGAAGAGTGTTGTCTCAGAAAGTGGGCAAAAACGAACATTTTTTTATATTTAACAGTGATAATAGTAGGACTAGAGAACACAAATATAAATTTTGACAGGGTAGGAGTCATCTTCAGCTAAGACAGTTTCATTTATCTAACAGGGTGGTTGGCTTTTGGAATGGGTTGCCTTCGGATGTTATGGAGGCAGTAAATATATGTGAGTTTAAGGAAAAGCTTGATAAGTATATGAATGATGAGGGCTGGCTTTAAGATTTTTTTTTTAAATATTTTAATATAGTTTAAAGAATGGGGAAGCCCAGATGGACCAATAGGTCCCAGCTTGTCCCAAACCGTTATGTTATGTTTTGTTAGCATCCTGACGGAGACCTACAACTAATGAATTTATATATAATGATAATGAACATTTTTCTTTACTTGCAAACAGCATGTTTAAAGTATGATATTTTAGAAGTTCTTGATTTAGCTTTTTCAGCCTTGCTTTTTGATATTACGCATGCATTTTTTATTGTTAAATAATTTTGTGTAGTTGCCCTACCGAAACTTTCCAGCGTGCCCCCGTCTGGGAACCTCCACACCATGCCACATGATTTAAATAGAATAAAATAAAATGATAAAATTTAAGTACTATACCAGAAACTAAGAGAACTCTGTACATCAATTTGGTCGTTGCACGAAACAAATAATTAAAAACAGTTAGTCATCACTAAACGTACACTTTTACATAATCGAAAGCTTGGTGTCAGGACCATTAGCAAGTCATTTCTTATTTTTTATATTAACCGTACATTTTATATAATCAAAAGCTCGGTGTCAGGACCAGTAGCAAGTCATTTCTCATTTTTTATATTAATCGTACACTTTTACATAATCAAAAGCTCGGTGTCAGGACCAGTAGCAAGTCATTTCTCATTTTTTTATATTTCCCTATTTTGAATAAGTAAACCATATCACTATTCCTCAAGTTTTCTTCTTGTGTAAGCTGTTGTAGCAGCGATGTTCGTCACACAAGACAGTGAGGTGTTTGCTGGAGTTGAAGTATAACTTTTGTGAATATGTACCGAAAAATGGATTTGTGAAAAACAACAACAACAACAACAAAACTGTATTATTTGTATATTATAAAACGAAACGTTTTCCTGTCTCTACATTTTTCAGGATCATGTGCTTTTACAGTAGTAAAAATATCCGAATATATATGTTTTGTGTGTAGGTGTATGTACGTATGTATATTTGCGTTTCTTTGGTATGTATGTGTATGTTCGTATGTTTTATATATATGTACGTATATTTTGTATGTGTATGTACGCGCATGTTCATACAGCATATTTGTGCATGTTTGTATGTGTTTGATGTATTTGCGTGTACTTGCTATGCATGCATGCAAGTATGTATATTTGAGTGGGGGTGTATGCAAGTGAACATGTCGTAAGGCTTGGTGTTTATTATTCGGGTATTTACAAAACATGACTGGAACTTATTGATTTGCTGTGTCATTCCCTCCGGATTAAATCGACGTGAAAGTTATTTATAGCACAGCAGAACAGGAGGAAGATGTAAAAGGATTAGTTCCCCAAGAAATTCTTATTCCAAGTGATGAGCAAAAAATAAGAGAAGAATAGACTGCAGCTTATGGAGCTGATTTAAAACTAATCAAACCACTCGCTGTTTTTGACCAAGCTTGCTCATCACATTTTTGTTTAAGCACAAAGCTTTGTAGTTTGTTTTTATTATTGAGCATTTACATCTTCTACCTCAGTTACTTTATCAGGTTTTCCGAAGTGTATTATAATACCGGTTATTTTAACTTGTATTCTATCAAGTAGAATTCTTGGACTTTCTTTACTTTTTCTCTGACATTGTGTTTTTGTTGAAGCAGTACGTACACTGTCCTCGTGCGAGTGTTGTAATGAGTGCTCTTGTTGAATACGTACATACACAATCCTCACAGGTGTTTCCATGGGTATTGTTGCTGAATCTGTGTGTGTGTTTTCAGAGTTTTATAAATGAGTGTTCTTGTTTTATTGGTATGTGCATTGTTCTCGTGCAAAAAACAACAACAGCAAACACATAGATCACATTTAGAACATTAAATTGAAACAGATCTTGGGTATAAAAACAACAACAATATCACTTAGAAGTAAGAAATAATTCATAACATGAATATATATGTTAAAATATTGGTGTTACCCCGGTAGCTAAGCGTATGTTTAAGGATTCAACACGCTAAAATCCGAAGTTCGTTTCCTCGCGGCGGACTGAGTGCAGATAGCTCATATTATAGCTTTGCGCTGAAAACAAACATAAAATAGAAATACCTGCATATCTACAGTCTCTTCCTTCATTACGTAAAAATAATTATTGTATAATTTAAAGTACAATTCGCTTCAGTATTTTCATATAAACGTGTGTTTACTACTGTTTAAGCGGCATTACGAACGTTGTTTTCACTATCAAGTAGTTTTTTTTTTTTGCTTAGCAAAAATAAATGTTTAAAAGGTGTTTTTACTTCTAGATTTTAAAGTGTTAACCCATAAGTATAACTAAGTCTAAAGAATGAACTTGGAGCTATGCCACAAAATAATATACTTACAACAAAATCACTCCCCGTTAAACATGAAGCTGAAAATGCTAAAATTGGGTTTCGATGCCCTCGGTGAGAAGAGCACAAATAGCTCATTGGTTGTCGTTAATCGCTGAGCTACACAATGGGTTACTTGTGCTATGTCCACTAGGGGTATCGAAACCCGATTTTTAGTCTGTAATTAGCAACAAACAACAGAATGTTCGAATGCTAGTTAATATGAAATATATCGGAAACTAGGGACACTTTTGCTGATATTCGTTACTAGTTGACGAGACATATAAAACACCTCGTGGTGAAATTCTAAAATAAAAGTCAAAATATTTTTGTTTTGCACGGCTCGTACAAGATAAGCTTGGCTGCGGAAAATATGCTTTTATGCATGTCCTGTCACCTACCGATCATTATAGAAAAGCTTTGGAAAAGTTAATATTTTGCAAGACTAACTCATTTAAATTCTTATAAATTGTTTATTGCTGACGTGACCATATGCTTATTTTTTTTTACAAAACTCTAGTAGAGTAAGACGACGTTTGAACAAAACTTAGGTGTTATACTTTATTGTGATAAGATTTTTGGATCACATCGACTTAAGTTCATGTGGATGTTTCAATGAACAATAGTTTACAACATTAACTTTGTTATTATACTTTCATTAAAGGCTGAAAAGCCGCTTTATATGTTTTTGCAAATGAACACTAGAATATCCATCTGTCTATCAAAAGGAATAAAAAAAGTCGAATTTTGTAAGTTAGTATTTTATGCATACTATAACCGGTTTTGTGATGTGAGCGTCATTCTGCAGCTGTATGTGAGAACACTGAACTTTGAAGTTAATGACTTTCTCCAGGTATAGACGTGCTTAAGGAGTTTATATATAAACAAATATAATAGTACCAGTTAAATGTCTGAATGCAGTGTAGCAATATTCAAGTTTTCTTTAAAAGATGCAAAATATAAGTATTTTTTATTTTCATGCGATATATACACTTAATTTTACAAGAATCTTTATTTTGGAACACAGTGAATTAATTAAGTAATATTTAACAATTTATCCTTTAACCTTGATATATGTTGACGTCAATCATACATGGACGATACCAGCGGTTTGAAACTATCAACTAGTATTTCCTTCCAAGTATATTGTACAATCGCCTAAAATGTACGTAGATTAGATTACGTTTTTTTGCAAAATTTGTTTTAAAATGGTGTCATTAGTTTTTAAATGGATTAACACCAGAGCTTTGCGCTGGGCATCTCATAACTTTCTGTTACCAGGCTAATTACACGAGGTTCCCAATGGCTCGGAGAGCTTATAACAGTAAATATCGGGGTTCTATACCAGTGGTGGGCACAGCACAGATAGTCCATTGTGTAGCTTTGTGCTTAACAACAAACAAAAAATTAATATTTACCTGACATCCACTGGCTGTTGCGTAACCTGCCAGGAAGCTCTTTCAGCCTGATATCATCAGGTTTCGCATGGTCTAACACTCCCGCCATCGAAACGTATCTTTACCAGTGTTTCCAAGTCTAGCAAGAAGCATAAGTGACACTGCCATTCAAAACAAGCGGCTTAGTCTTTTCTGAAAGAAGCCCAGAACAAGCAGCACTGACTTCTAAAACTGCTGCTTTACAGCTTATCCTCAAAATGGAGACTTGTGCGGCTTAACTGAAATATAGAATGTGTCAAGCGGGCGAGTCAGAAAGTTCACGATTGTGGGTATGTTTTTTTAATTTAACAAGAGTGATCCTAAAATAGTAATGTTGTATAAGCTATTCATTGACCCAGTCAATTACCGAAACCACTCCTACAAACACTTTACCGTGTGTTGAAGTCAGCTATTCCAAATATGCAACCTCAGAATAAAATAAACCAAAAAAAAACACAATTTAAAAAAATTAAAAGCGACTTATTAAACAACAAGCCAAATTTTCTTTACTATAAGAGGACTTGGCAACACACATCTTCACATTGTTATAGACCCACTTACTATAAGAGGACTTGGCAACACACATCTTCACATTGTTATAGACCCACCGCCATGTTTTCCTTACTATAAGAGGACTTGGCAACACACATCTTCACATTGTTATAGACCCACTTACTATAAGAGGA
>NW_013666028.1:16843-34137 GCF_000517525.1 Limulus polyphemus
AGAGGACTTGGCAACACACATCTTCACATTGTTATAGACCCACCGCCATGTTTTCCTTACTATAAGAGGACTTGGCAACACACATCTTCACATTGTTATAGACCCACCGCCATGTTTTCCTTACTATAAGAGGACTTGGCAACACACATCTTCACATTGTTATAGACCCACCGCCATGTTTTCCTTACTATAAGAGGACTTGGCAACACACACCTTCACATTGTTATAGACCCAACGCCATGTTTTCCTTACACACTTTTAACTAAACTTTTTTGGGCTACAACTTTTATTGTAGACCACTTTCTTTTAACTGTCTTTGAACTTTTCTAATACCGATTTTAATCGACTGGCTGCTCACATCAGACATCAGAGAGAAATTAATAACAAGTAAAAACTGAAGCTAAAAATTTAGCTTATTTTATTTTTGAGAATTAGTTGCTTAACGTTTGTTATTTATTACTCTGTCGCTTAACGCTAATAGGATTACACACGTCCATGTTGCGTTATAAGAGTGACAATTAAATCTCAAGATTCGATTAGTGTAGATAAAGAATGGACCGTGAATACTCTTGTCTAGCGGACTTTATTTTGGCCTATCAGTTCAAAATTTAGGACAGCTAGCACAAATAGCCTTGATTTACTGATGATGGTTCTTTCTTGAATATTTCCTTTTGTGTATATCCTTGTAAGTCACTGGTGGTTCAGATAAAGAAATAAAAACAAACTTTTTTAAAACATTTATTTTTATAAGGGTACCCAATATAGACGCTAAAAATGTTTCTCTCGTAAACGCTGTTAATATTTTATATAATGCTTATAATTGTAGCAGTGACGACATAAGTAATGTAATCCGCATATCTTAATTCAAGAGTTAAAAGCTTTCATTGGTATATGTATCATTATATCCAGTGTGAGTGACTTGTTAATAAAAGGTAAAATAAACATAACGTTTCAAGCACGGATTTGCGATGGTATTCACTGTAAGTTGTAACCAAAGGGAAGATACTCTCGTACTATATATAGCCAGCATTTAAAATAATAAGATTGTATTTATTGAAGCGTAAATGCCTTAACATCTGAATCGAGAATAAAGTTTATCATTACAGACACTTTCTTCTAACTTACAGAAAAATGATTTACTTTATACATATATATATTGTGTAAACAGCTAGTGTGACAAATAGCTGCTAAAAGGAATGATACGTTTCATACTGCTAATTTGTTTCATAATATATAATCCACAAAATCAGCATATTTTACTTAATAGTTAGAACGTAAAAACTGAACAATCAATATCTTCTAGCTATTCTTATATTACTCTTTAATTTATCATTTTATAGGAAACAAAGACCAACAATTACAAATATGCGTTCTTTATATTTGCTCTGCCATTTTGTTCAAATTATTTTTAATATACCTTTGGTCATAGATGTCGCTTTATTGTATACAAGTGAGAACAGTTAGATATACATCAGAACAACTGTGAGTGTGAAAGTGATCCGATAAAATATATTACTGGAAAAAAGATTACCATTAATTTCCTATATTATTTTTAAAACAAACAATAAATATTTTACATATAACTAAAGGAACAAAAAACAAACTTGTAACATATTCGTTCTGTGTTTTAATTATAAGTTTCAACTAAAGATGGCGCAAAAATCAGATATTTATCAGCTAATCAAGGTGAGAGCCCAATAAAATGTACAAGGTAAACATAATCACAAACCAGACACAATTGTATTCAGACTTTATGTTCAATGGATTGTCCCAAACTCTACATACATGAAATATAAGTTAAATTATTGAGATCAATAAAGATACTGTGTAATTACGCCCATAAAAGTATATGAATCACAGAATTAATGATTAAAAATAAACTTAATATTCCTTCAAATGATTTTCAAAGTTTATGTTAATAACGTATATATCCATATTCACAAATAGAAAGAGGAAGATGAAAAAGAACTTCCTAAACACAAATAAGTTTCATGAATTAAACAACTGTGTCAATTCTTTCAAAGTATAAAATAATACTTACATGAACAGATAGTTTATAGATTTATTTTGTCACTCCAGCTTTCAGATATTCCTGACATATCTTAGACAGACATTGCATTATTAGTGAATTTTGACAGATGGCGCTTGTTTCTTTCAAGGTGTGTGTATTTAGTTACTTGACGCATAACGAGTGAATAATATGATGTCTTTATTTAGCGGTGTTAAGTAAACTATAAAGGCGACGTGTAATTCGCCAAATAAGGTTACGTCACTAATCTGAGAAGTCTGTGATTGGATAACTAGATAAAAAATGAGATAACGGATATTTCCTTCCATCGAGGACAATAGGCGTTAGCCAAGAAAGATTACGACCCCTTTCACAGTTCTTCTTTCTCTTATTTTTTGTTGTTAAGCGCAAAGCTACACAATGGGATATCTGTGCTGTGTCCACTACGAATATCCAAACTCAGGTTTTAGCGGCGTGAGTCCTCAGACTTACCGCTTTGCCACTGTGGGCAAAGTGTTGTCGTAAGTATAGTGTACTTAGGATAGTTATCCCACAATTTTGTAGCGCGAGATCATGATAGTCCTATGGGAGTTGCAAGATCAACGAACTGAGATGATTATTTTATATCTACCCTTTTATTAAACTAAGATACTTGGAAATACTGAATAATGGCATTTTTTCAGTAAAAGGCGATTTTCAAAAATAATCTATCTGATTAAAAAGTTTCCCCGGAATCGAATTGTAACAAATAAAAATAACAATGTTAAACTATTTATATTGCTTCCTATAACGTAAATAAATATTAAAAACAAAATAATAAAACGAATAAACATTTATAACGTAAATATTATAGATAATTAAAAACCTCAATAACTTATAAAGCCATTAATTCGTCTTTCTTTGATAAGTTTATCATTTAGGAGACAAAGCTGTTTCAGGAATCCGTCGTTAGGTATGATTTCTCGGTTGGACCGTACGGTTCTCATAGCTTCTTGGGCCGTTAGATGTCGCTTTATCATCAAAAAGGCCAACACTAACGTTGCGGAACGACTAATTCCTTGTCGGCAATGTACGAGGACTTTTCCTATGACACATAAACAACCTTATTGGTCTTCTAACATGATTCGAGATTAATACGTTATTTTTTAATTAAAACTTCAGAAAAAGTTATAATTACTTAGGATTCACTAAGAAATAAATGTTTTTATTTATTTATTAACATTATGTCTAGTTGACAAAAAAATCTAAAGAATGATTTGTACTTAGTAATAATAGAAACATTCTGGTTATTCTGGAGCTTATATGGTTATATAAAACACTTGAAATAAAGTAGTTAAAACATACACAACTCCATGAGGTTAACAATATGTTTGAGTTCTTTATTATACAGAAAAATTTGGAACTTTGGAGATGTTTACTCTAAGACTTAAAGTCAACAGGGACTTGATATAGTTAAGTTTACAAAGATAAAATTAGTTGCTATATGAGATATAAAAGAAACGCTTGGCAATTGTAATGTAAAATACACTAAAGAGATTGTAAGCAGCAAAATAACAAGGTAACTTATAATACTCAGATAACTAGTAGATTCGGTGGTATCGGAGGGAGTCAGTCACTTGCTGTTTTTCATGACTTTAAAGATTAATCTGCAAGCTAGTTGAGATATACTTTACATAGTAAATATTTTGAACATTTACATCCAGTACATAAACTAATAAACGTCTTAACAAGACTGATAACTTTACACTTTATCGCAACGAATTACCTCCAGAATCTAATCCTTTCTGAATGAAATCAGCAGCTTCCTGAAAATAGGGTTCCAAGTTGAAGCTGTTCATATCAATAGCTTCCACTCCCATGTATTGTATTCCAGAATCTTTATAGAATGCTGGAGATGTGTTGACAAGATTAAACCACTTATCCTTTCCCTGAGCTGCGTTCAACACGTAGGTAACACGAAGTCTACGAAGTACACATGTGCATAAGGCTGTTGTGCTGGAAGAATAGGATTTCTTTAAGTATTTAATCTGTTTAGGCTGGTTAGTTTAGAAGAAATCCAAATCACTCTTGGATTAATTAGCCCGAAAGGCTTTTAAGGTTGATATTTGTTAATAGTGAGTTATTAAACATATGTTGAAAATATAATAATAATTAGAAAAAAAGAAGAAGGAACTGCAAAATGTAGCGAATAGACACAAATAACTTCAAAAAAATCGTATTTACCCGTCACTAATGTAAACATTCGGATATACCTCGTTGTACGGGTCTGTAGGTAGAGCATAATAACCTCCAGAGGGAGCTGTGATTATCTCTTTTAGTTCGTCAGGTGTACATAAAGATGGTCTCTGTCGCCACCATGTCGTAGTCATTGTTGCTTTTAGAAGAAAATACAAAATCACGCATTTTTTACATTATACTTGTTAAAAGCCACTTAATGATTTCAAAATCACCAATTAACGAGAGCATAAATTTAACCCCTTTCTCAAAAGAAGAAAACCATTTCTGTATTGTGCAGCTATGTCTTTCTTTTCATCTTAATTTTATATAATGGTTTATAAGCTTGCTTCACTGGACTGACATTCAAAAGCACATAGAAATATCACAAGGAGTCACTTGGTATTTTTCATAGCCTTGACGAAACGTCCTAAACTGCCTTTCAAAAATAATGTATTTTTCTTCTTAACTTCTTCATTGTCCTCAACATTCGCCAAGAAACAAGTTCAGCTGTTTCTTAAATAATTTTTAACACTTGTTTCTTATTTTTCTACTTTTCTTCATTGAAAATAGTTCACAAAGCTTCTGACACAACAACTTTTGCTCCACGTGACAGAACTATTAAGGTTAAGACAATTGTTGGCACTGAAAGAAACATCTCTGTAACTGTTACCTTGGAGCTGAAACTTGGCTACTTGTTACCAAGCGCTCATCACATTTTTGTTTATCTACACGAAGTCGACCTGTTTATTCCCAGTTATACAATAAGACCTTATTTTTTCTTAATCACAATTGATTTTTGAACATGCTGAACATTAGTTTTTACAACTTTGGCAATCTGTGAGTCTCATAATTCGTGGGGACGTTATATGTGACAGTCAATCTCACTATTCGCTGGTAAAAGTGTAGCCCAAAGTTGGCGATGGTATTGTTGAATATCTGATTTCCTTCTAGTCTACCATTTCAAAATCACGGACAGCTAACACAAATACCCCCCGGGTAGATTTTGGCGAACTTCAATAAACAAACAAACACAACTCTGATATTAAGTTGCGGTATCCAACCTTTAGTATTTGATCTTCTCAGCCTGAAAGTCACCTGATGTGACTCAGACCCCCAAGATTCAGGTATAGCTGTTCCAAGTAAAGGGATTGACTGTCAATTTTATAACGCGCCCAGCTAAAAGTGTAGAGTGTGAACAATGGCATATGGCGAGTTCGAGCCTTGGACCTTCCGATACGTAGCTCTGCAAGCTAATTACTAGGTCACGCTTGGCCTCCAAGGTTTTATTAACAAGCATATTTTCATTATCATTTCTCAGTTCAGTGTGAATTTTCGAGTACTATACTGTTCTACACTGTACTGACCAGGCAAACGTTATACATAAAAACACATTCTGGCCAGATATTTTCAATTACGTTGGGTTTACTAAATAAGATTCAGAAGTCTGCGGCCATTTGTTCAGACTTACATACTCCTAGCCAGTTCGATACAGTACGATACGTGCTTAAACTGAAGTATAATAATAACAGTATGTCTACCATATATTATATAATTTCTGATTAAGAAGTTAGCACACAGGATCAAGCACAAAAGTTGTAATGGTTTTCAAACGAGACCCAAAACTCAAGCACTTTCGAATAGTTCACTATTCTTCTTCAGGAAAATGAAGAATATTATATAATAATGACAGTTTGTCTACCATATATTATACAATAATGACAATATGCTTGCTTTATATTATCTAAAAATAACAGCATGTCTACCTGATACTGTATAATAAGTTGCACGATAGTTAATAAAAAGGATTTACTTAACTAGATAAATATATATTTTTACGTGTATGTATGGATATATATATATATATCTAAGACAGATGCACCACGAAGAGAGACAAACTCTTAAGAAAATCCATATGGATACAACGTTTTGGTCAAGTTCCGATACCAGAAGAATATTGACGGAGGCTCATATTGTCACATCTAAAACTTCTAACCTATTAATCTGATCATTTATATGTTGTTGTTATTTTCCACTAGAAAAGAGAGAATGTTGCAAGTAGTTTAGTAGAATCATACATAAAACAAATTCTAGTCCTACCTTGAAATTCCTGCCTTTGCTTGGAAACTTCGTGTTGAACCTACTGCTAAAGGCCTATCTCATGAAGAAAACCTAAAGACGGTGCGTTGTTGGTATTTTCCCTCGGCTTTAAACAGAACAGTGACGCATTTCTGTGGTTAAAAATATCCAGCCTTGGTTAAGAAGTTCATTTTTTTATCTTACTTAGCCCTTTTTTTGTGTACAAAACCTACTGTTTTTAATATATAAAAATTGGAAATATTGGTAACTAAAAAGAATATTATTTTTCACTGACATTTCACAACTTTTGATGATCTTTTAAGGAAATTCTTTAAAAGCTGTGACTCAAAGAGTTCATTAGCTGACACTAATACAGCAGAAACATTCCAGTGAAACTACTAACACCAAAATTGGTGTTATTGTGAATGTAACGCCTTCTACTGTAATCGTGAATTGCTAAATATAAATTTCAATGTATAAACACTTTACATTTTACTTTTTTTTCCTCTCGGTGAGACGTTACACAGTGTAACATCGACACCAAAAACATTGAGAGTAGGTTTAAACTATTACTAGAGTAACATGTATGAAAGTGGGTCTCCAGGACAAATCAGCACACATGTAACATACGCGTACTGTGAACTGATTTCAACAAGTTTCAGCAATGAGATTGAACACTGTTTCTGAGCCCCGGTTGTTTACTTAAGGAGCTTCTTATATATATATATATATATATTGTATAAGGAGTTAACCCAGAATGCGAAATTTTAGAACATGGTAAACTAGGTTTTCGTAATCTCCTGACAACCTTAAAATTTAGCTATTACCAAGAATAAAGTCACTTTAGTTACCAATTTGAAAAAAAGTAAACTCAAATAACAAGTTTTATAATATTTTTATTGAACTACTCCGGGTCCTGATGAATCATGTCTGTTTATGTTGTATTGGAGAGTCATGATGGACCAGGCCTGGTCATGTTCTATTGCAAGGTCTCTAGTCAAGAAGCCAAACGAGCACAAATTATTATTTGTACACAATGAAAAAACAAAACGAAAACACTCTCCAAAACTGAGATTTTCTAACGGCGAGGTCCAAAAAACATGAGTGTGTTTTATTGGAACTGGAAATCAGAATAAAATGTATACAGGAAAAACAGTCAGAGGGAAATATAGTGACATTCGTAGAATTTTAACAACAAATAGTTTCAAAATATCGCCAGAAAAAAGTTCTGACATTCATAGTATGCATGGGGTTAGAATCAGTGTTAAAACTGACCAAAGATAGTGTTTTACTGGAAAGCGGTTTACAAAGAAAAGAAGTTGCAGCCAAAACTGTATAGATAATAGTGTGTGTGGAAAAGATGATTTTAGTGTGTTTATAATAGAGTGGTGATATTCTTCTGTTGCAGAAGTGAGTTAGAGCGCGAAAATTGGTGGTATTTCAGTTACTCTGTACACGTTATTTCAACTTGACTCTTCAAGTTTTTTATAATTTTGTTTTTAGATTTAATTTTTTCTTGCACTGTTTGTCAGATGATTTTACTTCAGGAACAAATAAAATTCATTCCAACGAGGGTCGGGCGAGGCATACATAGCCGGCATGTCTGGTCTGTGAATTCCATGGTTCAAAGTTTGTTTCCAGTTGCTTTAAAAACGTGCTCCACAATTTAAGGCCATGGGTACGCTATGAGACAGAAACTATCAATATTTGGCCTGACAAGGGTAGTCTCAGAGTTGGCGGTGGGTACTATTGACTAGCTGCCTTTCCTTTGATCTATCAGTTCAAAATTGAAGACGGCTATACGTAAATAGCTCTTGAATAGTTTTGAGCGAAAATAATAAAGATAAGCTAGTAATTACTTCAGCGAAATGAATGTCCTTCTAGCAAGAACGAAATCAAATGATTACTTTGATTTATGGAAATGTTTAAAGAAAACTTACATAAATGTTTCCTCAATGATATGCAAACCAAATAAAAGTTCCAAGAACCATGTAGCTCAGCTGTACTATACTAATTTTGGCTTTAACTTTGCTACATCTGCTTATAACAATGACGAGGAAAAAGTACATCAAACATTAATATGATATTTGTACGTTGCTAAGGCTTCTCTCTGATATATGCGTCTTAATAATACAAGTTAACTATTATTTGACACAACATGAAAGTAATTTATCCTACAGTTTGAAGTTTTGCCTACTAACTATAACTAGACGAAGCAGAAAAAGTTCTAGTTAATTCAAAATTTAATTTAATAACATTTGACCAATCTTCTAACTAGCTTCGGGGTTCAAAGGCCCCTTTATAATTCACAGAGGCCTCAATGTACCGATTAAAGCTCCTCCATTATTCCCAATTACTTCTATATCTACTCCAAGGGGAAGGGGGTTCTTACCAGAAAAAAAAAAAACAGTTAGGACACTCGCCCATGATACCTGAGCATTTGATTTGTGCAAAGCTTTGGAGTGTTATATGAACACTATTTCAAATATGAAGGTGGGGAAGGGGGGGGGGAGGTAGTAACACAAATCCGATGCGATATTTGATTGAAGCGACTCTGAAACCCACTTTTAGACCCCCAGTTATATTCACAAATAAATAGATAACCAGTTAGTCTGTTGAATAATAAAGGTTAAATAATTGTGCCGTCTATCACATGTCTGTCATTCAAAGAAATAGAGCATCTTAGATTATTAGTGGTGAATAGAGGACTACACGTCAAAACCAAACACACTGCTTACATTACACCACTATATGAGGTCTACTTTGTTTATTTGCTTTACTTTTCCAAGCAACACTGATTAACTGTGAATTCGGTGAAACTAGTCTGCTGCAGCTCAAGTAACAAATCATACAGTAGAATGGGGTTGTATGCCATCATTTCTTCACTTAAATTACCGTTTTGGGGAGGAAAACTTTGTTGGTTTGTTTGTAGTTTAGCACACAGCTACACAATGGACTATCTATGCTCTGCCCACCACGGTAAGGGCGTTAGACTTGCAATCAGTCGCGCGGACGTTATACTATGACGGTTAATTTCATTAATTCTATTGGTAATAAATAGCCCAAGAGTTGGTGGTAGGTGATGTTGACTAGCTGCCTTTCTTCTAATCTATTACTTGGGACGGCTATCACAGATAGCTTCGGATAAATTAAACAAATTGATTAATAAAGTTATTTTTTATTCAATAATGTAACGATTATTAGGTAGCAAAATTATGTAGCAAAATGAATTTATCATATATTTAATGTAATGAAGTATAGATCTGATATCACACAATACAATGTTTGTAAGTTCGTACTTCACAGTTATAATATTGTTGTGACGTTGTTCTTTCACTGGCTGGTTTTTTAAGATTTTTCAATTATCTGATAAAAATAGCTCAAAGTCCAGTTCACGTAAGCTATTAAAAGAGTTTATTTTCACCTTTAACAAAATTGAACTTGTACGCTGCCAGTGGTTTGTTTTGAACTTCGCTCAAAGCTACATGAAGGCTATTTGCGCTAGGCGTCCCTAATTTAGCAGGGAAAGACTAGAGGGAAGGCAGATAGTCTTTATCACCCACTGCCAACTCTTAGGCTACTCTTTTACCAACGAACAGTGGGATTGACCATCACATTATAACGCCCTCACTGCCAATGAAGTAACAGTGGTTTGTCCACAGCCACTGCAGTGGTTGTGAACAAACAATTACTACTCCATTGGGTAATAATCTCCACCCAGAATATCACACAGGTGCTTGAAAAGCAAGGGGAGTCCAACTCCCCTTCCAGTTGTTGGTTTTTGAACCAAATAATCATCCTAGCTTGCACCAGAAGTAACACTTCATGGTTTCTTCTGTTGCAACTAGAATAGTCATTAGCTTAACAACCTTTCCCTGCCAAGTACACAAGTGATGATATGTAATATGGTGTATGGTATTACATTGTGCACTTGCTGTTTGTGTAATAGTTAGGATAGTTGTTTGGTTGGGACACTGACAACTGAAAGAGGCATTATGCCCCCTTTTCTTTCAAGCACCCAAGTGATTTTCCTGAACACATTGCGAGGTCCTTCAGAAAGCAAAAGCTTTGCTGTTTGCGTAATGCTCCCATATTATGCCAGGGTTTGTGTTCCTCACAAGCATGTTGATGTGCAAGATAATGCCAGAATAAAAACGTTTAATATTGGTGCAATAATTTTGGTTGAGCGATAGTTCTGATAAATTCTGCCATAAAGCATTTTCATGAACTGAAAAGGTCTGTTGGGTCTCACTGCTCACAGAAGGAAGCATGTTACCAGACCGTAACGTTCTGAAGAAACTTATAGAAGTGGCCCACTTGGCTGATATCCTAACAGCACACGTGCTTGAGGCAGCTTGTCAGAATCTACTAGTACACGTGGGTATGTGTGTGTAAGTTGGATGCTTATGTATATGAAAATATGCATTTGTGATTATGTGTATATGACGTTGCGCATCTGTATGAATTAAATATGGCGAACACAACTAGAGGGCAACCTATGATAGAAAATAGTAGAATTTGACCAAGGTGTTGAGACAATGTGTGAAGTTAACTGTAAATAATGGCCTGACAGACAACTGAAGAATCGCCAAGACTGCTGGTTCTATCAGTATGGAAGGAATAATTCATGTTTGACACTGAGATTTTCTGCAGGTATTGAGTTTGCCAGATGTGATGAAAGTAATGTATTCTCCCAACATGTGTGCATATGTACACATTTGAACCATATTTCACAAATGTTTGGATTATGTTTTAGTTTTGGGGTACTAAAACACAAATGACGAAGTGAAATTGTCTGTGACACGTTAAACTCTTGAACAGTATGTCTAAACATGACGAATTTAAACTCAGGGCAACCTAATGTTTTGTTTGTTATCCAAAAAGTATTTTGATTAACAGACTGAAATATTTTATAAACTCAGCTTTCGGAATATATTCTAAACACAAATTACTACAAGCTCAATTCTACGTTTAATGTTGGCTGTGATACCAGGGGAAACATATGATACCTGAGTGAAAGATGGATATTTCTTCTCTTAGGTGAAGTTTGTTGCTGATCAAAGTAGATAGGGAGAAAAGATGGAGGTAATAATGAATACTCATATACAGAGGAATCAGGTTTATACTCACACAGTGTTTGATCTATACCGGCCACACACACACCCATTTCTTCTCTACCCGACCCAGACACTGTTAGCTAACAACCAGATGGTAGTGGAGGCAATGCATTAGAGTGTCCAGGACAGCTGCAGACCATCACTCAGGTCATACTGACTTCAGAGGCAGCTGAGGTTATGGTCGACTTCGTGATTCAAGGATACCTGAATCACCAGGTTAGCAGTGATCATATTATTGGTTGGATACATGATCAATAGACACGGAGTTTAACCCCATGTTTTATCTTGTTTTTCCCACTTTGTCCTGATGGTAATTTCAGGATGAAGTTTATTTTGGTATTGGTTTAGCCCACATTCCCGAGCAAGTTACTCTGACTTCGCCTACTTAAGATGAAATTCTTAACTTTTATCTTCATTCTCTGAACCAGCCAGTGGCGTTTTTAGTATTCTCTGTTTTAGATACCTGGTGAGTCTTTGACTTTGGTGATACCATCAGCCAGTGGTGTTTTCAGTATTCTCTGTTGTAGATACCTGGTGAGTCTTTGACTTTGGTGATACCATCAGCCAATGGTGTTTTTAGTATTCTCTGTTTTAGATACCTGGTGAGTCTTTGACTTTAATGACACCATGGAATTTCCATATCTGGGATTGGTCCTGTTTACCTTGGACACAATGGATGAACATTCATTGCTGAAAAAAATGCACCAAACATACAGGCTCTGTAGGCAGCAATTGTGGATCTAGCCCTCCAGGCTCCAGAGTGCCTGAAGTTACCACAAGTTTCCTTGTAATTGGTTATTGTACTAATATCAGACGATAAGGAGCCATAGAAAATGAATTTAGATGAGCCCACGACGTCTAGTTTGCCAGCCAACACGCCGACTTACAAGAGATAATCCCAAATCATAAAAAAGAATATGAAACACCACACATCGGACCATCACAGGAATCACCTTAAACGGTTTTCCCCTATAATTTAGTTAAGTATTTTTTAAGCTCACCAGTGAGTAAATAGTCTATAATTTGCCCTACAGGATAGCGGAGCTTATGTTTTCATTTAAAGTATGCATTGTTATTTTTGTTAACAGAGAAGTTGAACCGAGAGCTAATTTATTGTGTTACATTTAAACTTTGGGACACATTCTGTTTGTAATTCTTTGATTTGATATGCTACCTTAAGTTCCATGAAGAGGGGGGGGGGACCCGCACTAGCAAGAACCACTGGCCCTCCATTATGTAATACTACTTTGTTTTTCTGTAAACTGTCTAGATTTAAATTAGAGGTTGGTTCCTTGTGTATATGTCCTTTCTTATTATTTGTGGCCCAACTGTGGGAAAACACTGTTACACATATGAGATACGCGAACCTCCCCTTTTTGTGGGAAATGCTCGAGATATCACAGTATAAAGCTGAAGTAAGCCTTACTTAATAGCTAGAAGCGGTTAAATGTAACTAAATATAAACTGCCGTTTCAATACAATTCAAGCTTAATAAACCAAACTAGTCGAAAATAAAGTTTTTAAAGATGATACATTGTTCTATCATGCCCTGGTTTTCATAAAATTCAAAAATCACATTAAATAGAATTGCGCATTCGAAGCTTTCACTTCTTTAATAAAATCTATCCGATAGCATTTCGAATTACACGAGATCGAGTTTTATGTGAAAAATTGTATGGCATATGTTATTCGTGTACATTACTGAACGTATTCTATTTACTTCGTAAACTAATATTAGTCGCACGTCGAAGCTTCGTGTGGGAGGATTAGTAGGTCGTGTGAAGTGTTTAGTTTTTGACGGATTTACAAATTTTGAGAACTTCTTCTGCGTATACACTTGTTGCTTGACTTTTTACAGAAAGAGTGCTATATTCACTTCATGAGATTGTTATAAACCCACTTTAATATATCTTATATGTTAACTTGTATACACAGAAATATTTAAAGGCGTATTCTCAAACATACAAATACAACAAGAATATTCCGCTGTACCATTTAATTAAAACCTATAATGACAATCATCTACTTTCATGTAACGTTAACTTGTCAGGCTTATAAAATTCAATAAAATAGGCTCACAGAAACATCGCAAGATACTTTTAAATATTTTAACCTAGACTTAACGGCCATCTACTGTAAGTTGTGATTTAAGAATATATTTCACAATAACAATAAAAACAATACACTCTTATTTTAAATGTTGTTCACATAAGCCAAAATGTATTGTTTGAATTGAAGAATGATTGCATACTCTTTATAAGGCTTTAATATTTCATAAATGATACTACAGCCTAAAATGTTGCATTTGACACATTTAAGAACAAAATTACACCACCAAAAGCAATTGATAAAAACAATTACTCACTGTCCCTAAAAGTTAATGTCATCCTACAGTGATGGTTTTTACAATATTAAATTTCAGTTAAATATACTTAAATAAGAACTCTTGAGCATATAGGCCTAAACAAACCAGAAAAGCAGTGTGTTGACGAAACATTTCTTATCAATTAACGTCACAATTGGCAGCGTTCACTATCCTTGATAAAACAGAAGTATTATTTTTACAAGTTCACTGGAAGAGAAAACCCACATCTACTGAGAATTAAACAACTTAGCAATTAAAGTACGAGTTTCGAATATCACGAGTCTCAGCCTTAACTTCATTGGTTTATTAAGATAGAAACAGATGGCTCATGTTATATCATCTGCTTTTCCAGCACTATAGTTTTTTAAAATAGATGTGGTACCCTGATTATATAATTCTTGCATATTTTCCCAGAAAGTAAAAAATGTAAAACAATTATTAAGAATTGCGTGCCGATTTTAATATTTTACAATCAGTTTAATACTATTTATTAGCTTAAGTAATTTTTTTTACCGAAATGTAAATAAATGTTTTTAACATTTAAAAAAAAACATTTAACTTAATCCAACCGTATGCAGAAGTAACGGATAATAGAATCTGTTAATCCAAGTTTTAGGTTACTCTGAAAAGTTGCAAATATACGACATATATATATACACACACATATATACAGGTGGCCTTCATGTTAAATTTTCACACAAACTTTAACTCATAAGACTGAATACAATTAAGAATTTTATTACTTTGTACTCAATGGTTGCATTCCTGGGTGTGAAACCATTTCAGGAAAAACCATTCTTTTTCTTTATTATCCCCCTGATCGTTCAACGGAAGTATTTCTTCTTTGTATAAGACTTCTATTGATGATGAATCCGTACTGTCGCTCAAGTGGTCGCCTAACAGTTCTTGTGCTTTGATGTCCGGGGGGTCATCTTCAATTTTAACAAACTCCGCAATCTCATCCGTACATGTAGACCCAATACTATGTTCAAGTTCCTCTGCACAGACAACTTCAAGCTCATCTTCTGTATGATCTGTTGAATTTTCTACAAACAGTTTAGATGGCTCATTTAATTTAATGTCATCATCTTGGCCCACATCTTCCAATTTTGTGACTTTTTTTCGTTCTGAATAAAATTTATCTTTTTGGTTAACACTGCTGATATCCTGAATGGCTAACTGGTCCATTTGTATATCTTTAACTTCGGGAATTCCTATTTTGGGGGTCAATGCCCCTTGAGCAATCAGATGTGGATAAACCTCCTCAAAATCGCGGAGTTTTCTCAGGCGTTTGTAGTGAGTGCGACTTTGAAAATGTTGTAAGTACGGAATGTAACTACTAAATGTTTTTTGGCAGTCTTCGCAAAAGAACTGTGATACAACTGTAATACTACTTTTCCAAACATTCTTTTTAACCCTCTGCTCGTTTTCTGCCTTTTTAACGAATTCCTCCTTGGGTACCAAGCCAGTTGTACTCTCGTCAGCAGACAACGAGGTATGCAATGTATTCATTTTATTTTTATTACGCTGCGAAAAAGAAGAAAAAAAAGTATGAGGCTCTGAACTGACTGATTTATTCCTCTGATTAACTTTAGGTTCCAAAGTGGATAATTATTACTTAGAGATTTGGATAAGTAAAATAAAATAATTCAACACATTAATTTCTGTTATTTCACACTTAATATATATTTCATCTTGTGTACCTAATACTCGTATATGTACATCCAATAGATTTAGCAGTACAGATATTCTTGTCCAAACAGATGTTTAACCATCAACATACCATTCATTCATTTTCTATGTACAGAGAGGACCCCACCAGGAAATAATGGGATTAACTGCAATATTGCTGGTATTTCTGTGTGAGGCTCATGTGTTATTGGGACCTGTACAACCAACAAAGTCATGGACCCACAGCCTTCTGTATGATAGAACATTAGTTTTTCCAGATATTGGACAGTTTTTTTATAAAAAGCTTTTAATGAAAAATTGTTCAACAATTATCTTCAGCAAGCTTTAATCATGTTGGCTGTCGATAAATCAGTAACCCGTCATACGTTCCCATTAGGGGGCGTCTTGGAAGAGCAATAAATATATTATTTTTGTGTTGGTTAGCTTAATGTAAAAATTATCAATAAAGCAATGTGCTAGAATACTCACATATTTCTATATAAATAAAGCTGTTGACTTTCGCTTACTTTAAGGTAGTATCTATGTTTGCGAAAGTACGTCACCACGGCCCAACATGGCCAGGTGGTTAGGGCGCTCGACTCACAACTTGCGGGTCGCGGGTTTGCATCTCCGTTACATCAAACATGCTCGCCATTTCAACCATGGGGGCGTTATAATGTGACGGTAAAAGAAATTATATAGAAATAACCATGGTAAATCTTACAAAAAAGATCTGAAATCATAATTACTAAAAAAAAAAAATTGTGGTATTCTTAATAAAATCAAGAAAGTAATGCGTGCTATACTGAAAGTGAGTCTGGATAAACATTAAAATATATTTCAAGAGAAATTATTCTATAAGGTTTTAGTACATAAATGAAACTTTTAAAGATAATATTTAGAATGATTGAAATAGCTTCAATGATCATAAATCAAGGGAAAAAAAATATAATCCAATTATATATATCCATCGATATATATATGTAAGAAAACAATCCCAGGTAAAAAGAAGAATAAAAACAACTTAATATACAATCACTAAATAAACATGCACAGTATGGCTTCACAGCTTTTAAGCACAGAAAAGAGTTGAAAATAAATCACAATTCAAGACAAAAATTTAGGAAAAAATTACAATGCATAAGCTATAAAACACCGGTTTAGCTTTGAAAAGTAAAAAAAACAAAAAACAATTTTACCCGAACGTGCGTTAATTAAAAAGATTTCCGCACAGTCCTAATGATCGCCATCTAGCGAGCAATATCTAAATATCGTTTAAAAAAGATCCAAAACGTTTATAAAATGACTCTTTTGAAATAGTCGTTTTGATTTTTTAAAGCAATAATACTATATAAAACTTTGAATAGTATTTCAGTAAAAATCCAAACTTTTGTATAAATAGACATAGGCAAGTAAGAATAACGCAGCTGGAGTCTCCAGTTTACAAAAACTGTAGAGTTAGATACTTGATATTTAGCGTTGGGTTGACGCGAAAAAAAAATGATTGAAACCTATTCATAGACTATGGTTTGCAATCATGTTAGACTGAGTCAAACACTAAAAATGTAAATATTTTCCTTATTTTATTGGTGAAAGAGTAATGCGCGAGCATGATGCCTACTCGATATTTTGTACTGTTGCGTCAGCGAGTCACATGACTACTGTGACGCCACGTTTCTAGAACAACCCTGTACTTTGGCGAATGCTCTAGTATTTACTAGATATAGGGTAGTCGGGTATATAAAAGAGGGGGACAACGTGACACGGGAGGAGAATGTAAGGTAATGTGTGTGTAGATAGTGAGTAATTGAACTGCAGTCACAGGGTATTGTTGAAGTTA
>NW_013666028.1:35130-40493 GCF_000517525.1 Limulus polyphemus
GCTTTGCGCGAAATTCAAAACAAACAAACCACCGAACGTGATTAAATATAGAGCATTAGTCTGAATTTATCTATACAATGAACACTAGAGACACGGGGCACGATTAACACTATCTTTATTACGATTAGATCTTTAATGCTCTGTTAGATACACCATTTCACACACATAACGTCGTACTTAAGTTACAGTATATGCTTAAATTATGAACCGTGTAAAAGCTCAAACCTTCTTAGACAAACAATATTAGATATGCATTCATAGTATGAACGTAACAATATAAATTATATATACACACAACATGTCCTACAACAATGTATATATGTATATAATGAAGAAGACAAATTTTATTGAAAGTTGTTAAAAGGTGACATTATAAAAGACGTAAATTAATGAACTACGGTTTTTATAAACAAATATATTATAAATTAACGTACTTACAGAACACCTTAGACGAATGAACCAAGCACTAATTCTCAACAAGTTGTGATAAACGTATCTAAGTGATTGGTATAAAAATTTTATATAAGAATATCCAATGAACAAATCCAAAACCAGAAGTACTGACGTCACCGTTCTGACTAAACAGTCCCTTCAATACGGTATAATGAACACTAGAGACATGGGGCATGACTAACGCTGTCCTTATTACGATTAGATCTTTAATCATTTCACACATATAACGACATGCTTAAGTATATACCTAAATTATGAACCGAGTAAAAGCTCAAACCTTCTCAGACAAACAATATTAGATATATATTCATAGCATGAACGTAACGTATAAGTTAGTTATAATTTATGTACATACAACACGCAAATTGTCATCTAATTCAGATAGTTATGTATTATATCAAACAATGCTAAAACTATGCTGTGTTTCACTATTATACATACGACACAAAAATACAATGCTTACAATATATAAGTGCCAGACTTTCTTAAGTGTCCATTTTTCAGCTGGAAAATATTGAAAAAATATAACTACTGAAAAACCTTGTGACAAAAATCTAACACTCGGGCTACATTCTGTCATATTTTTCCACCTTGATGAAGATGACTACAGTTTTTCACATGTGTTTTCCTTTACCAGATTATATTGTACCTAGAATATAAAGGCAAAAAGCTAACAAATTGTGAGAAGGTTTTCCATTCTGCTCCTTTTTTCTGTGATAATATTTCAGCTGCCATCTTTGTTCATCATCCATTCTAAAAATACAAATATGAAACCCATCACAGAAATGCATACCACCTCTGTATATTAGCAAAGACAGGTGTAGAAATTAATGTGATCTCCTTTCTACAGTAAATCCAGCTATAGCAGGCTAATAATAATAGTTATTTTGTATTAGACTACTTCCACAGATCATAAACGTAAGTTTTTATTATAATGTGGCATTATACTAAGAGGTACAAAGCATATATAAGGAGTTGAATTAAAATGGTGATCTTCTTTACCCATTCTATGAACTCCTTTACATGTGTTACGACAGCGGAAGTCACGTGACGCTAGTAACACGTGATGAGTATCCAGAAGATTCACGAAGAGACGAGATGTACGCTATTATAGTATATAAGCTGGCAAATAAAGTAACAGCAAGAATATAGTTGCAGATAGAGAGATTGAAGATATAGACACGGATAATCGAGTCAAGCGGGCACCGTAAGTAAAGTGCGTGAATCGTTGTGAATTATAGCGTGTGTTTTAGTTAAAGTGACTGTGGAAAGTAAGTGTATTGCAAAGTTGAATTGAGAAAGAATAAACTAGTTTTATTTAAGAAAGGACTTGTATCGCAGAAGTTTCTTCGGAAAGAATTTCTACGGAAAATTAACAAACGAACACAGACGAAACACATGCATCTCACCATGTCCCCAATTATTTATTTATACAAATAGTCCCCTAATTATCGCTCACAGATTTAGCTATGTAATTTGTCATCTTTTAAACCTAAAAGTACCACCACTCCCACTATTTGAATATTAGTTACATAGTTAAAGAGATACACACCTGTTATGTAATCAAACTTTTAATGACTTTTCTTGCAGGAAAATGAGTTGATTTGTGACTTATACAGTTCAAATCCACCCTACCCTAATCATCTGCACATGGTGGAAACTAAATATGGCGGGAAAAGTATTATGCACTCTATATATTCCCCTCTGAAGTAAAGGAAAACACGTAAAGGAGTTCACGCAATTTCATGTTCAGTGTTTTTATTGAAGAATGCAATTTATTCTTACCATCTGAGTTATTGATAACAACAAATGTCTTGGCTGTTGGGTATAACAACATAACAAAATTAAATAATTTGAGTATCTACACTAGATATATGCGTAAAAGAGATCACGTGCTTAAAGAAACGGATCTTTTCTGTTTCATGCACCACATTCAAATCGAAAAGAATATATATTTTGAATGTAGTTTTTAATGTTGATTTCAGAAATATAATTTAAAATTTGGAGAAATGAAAATAAATATTTTTTTTTTATTTCGCTAAGTTAGGTCAGTACATGTGAGGTTAGATCGAGTGAGATTAATTAGTAAGTAATTACACGTTTATTTAAAAAAAAGATGAATGTCATTTAAAAAATTCTTAAAAAAATGAAAATACTTTTCCCATTTCTTCCACTTTAAAAATCAATTCTCCAAATTTTAATTTATGTTTCTGAAATCTGCAGCAAATTGAATGTACTTGGAATGTGGTTAAGAGATGTAACAAGTTAATTTGACGTTGTATGCATGAAAATGATGATCTCTTCAAGCATATATTCAAGAATATATATCTGTTTGTTTCTAATTAAGCACAAAGCTACACAATTGACTGTCTGTGCCACGGGTATCGAAACCCGGATTCTAGCGTTGTAAGTCCGCAGACATACCGCTGTGCCACTGGAGGGGGGCGAATATTTCTGAATTTTCACATTGAATTTGTTACATTGTCATTAGACACTTTGTATTATCTTGATGTTCTGCAATAGGCATATATGTAATGCTAAAAGTACTTCCTAAAGTTCCTTTTTTTTCGTAAGCAAAATATAAAAAAAAATTCATTTCTCCAAATTTTAATTTATATTTCTGAAATTAGCATTAAAAATTACATTAAAAAAATATATTTTTTTTTTGAACGCGGTGCATGGAACAGGAAAGATCCAAAAACTAATTATATTACAATCTCCAAATGTACATATCCAAAATATCTCTTGATACCCTGTGTTTGGAGTATGATCAAATTAAATTATATACTTCCCGGATTCATTTTAGACTCTAATCTTTATATTGTTACGTATCTGCTTTTTTGTTAATTTTCGGTGGAAATTCTTTCCGAGGAACTTCAGCGATACAAGTCCTTTCTTGATTAATCCAGTTTATTCTTCCTCGATACAACTTTTAGTACACAGTAATTCCACAATCAGTACGTTTCTCGTCACTTTAAACTTAACAACGTCTATGATACCCGCTATAAATCACAGCGATTCATGATCTCGATAACTTCGCTTTCTACTAGTGCAAAACACACACTAGCTCGAAACAGAATCGTAAATTACCCGGAACTCTCTTCATTCATTCCCGCAGGCTTTCTTTGCCAGGCTTATATACCAACGAAGGGGGTGTCTCGAATACACTCGGGCCTCCCCGATCATTCATGATCATTTGAGAAATTCATCAAGTGTCACCAGGGTCACGTGACTTCCGCTGTCGTAACAATATTTACTCAAAAGTTTGTAATTATTATCTTGAAAAGTAAAGTAGAACATGTGATTATGGCGACATGTTATTTTGGAAATGGGACAATCAGCTAATAAGAAATGTTCATAACATAAAAGTTTACTAATTAATCACAATAAAGGCTTGAGACATACTTACAATTTGTGTTTGTTTATTTGCTTTGAAATTAAATTGTTTTGCTGGCGACATGCTACTTTAAACACTCCACCGTTGTTTATTTCCTAAGTTTGCTGGAAAAAATTAAACTGAACATGTTATATATATGTTTGGAAAGCTCTGTTCATCGTCTATTATTTAGAAATTATTAATATTATATGATTGTCTAACGTACGTACTCAGAGAAATTTGCCCCAGAACACTGGCGACATCAAATTGAACACTTAAGAAAGTCTGGCCCATAATATTGTGCATGATAATATTAATACAACATAATAAAACGGTTTAGCTCCTCAACAACAACACTATAATTCTCCATGAATCAAGTGAAACGCCATATGATAAACGCCAATCTCCAACAATAATGTATAGGTATATAATGATGAAGACAAATTTTAATGAAAGTTGCTAAAATATGACATTATAAAAGACGTAAATTAATGAACTACGGTTTTTATAAATAAATAGTTTATAAAATTAACGTACTTACAGAACACCTTAAACGAATGAACCAAGCACTAGTTCTTAACAAATTGTGATAAACGTATCTAAGTGATTGTTATTAGAATTTTATATATGAGTATCCAATGGACAAATCCAAAACCATAAGTACTGACGTCACCGTTCTGACTAACAGTCCCTTCAATACTGTAGACCACGCGTCAAGGTCAACACGTGCCAAACACACCGAGTGATAAAGTTTGTGGTTGGTACAGAAGCTTAGGGCTGGTATAGCGGTTCATGGAATGGCTCAGAGTTTTTTGTTGTTTTTTTCAATTACAAACTACAAACTTTTATCTCATAGCTCTGTCTTCTCTTGCCCGATTTGAGATCTAATTACAGTTTTGGACTTAGAAGGTCAAACCCTTTCGATTTATTTATTTGACCACGCCCGATGTCTCATAGATTAATTTACTCTAATCCTGCCTAAAAGAGTTTCAATTTTAGGAGAGGTTGTAGAGATCCTGATGAGTAATAAAATCGAATCAGGTTTAGGTGTCCCCACCCTTGGTATTTCGGGCGCACAAAAATATAGCTAATAAAAAGGAAAAAAATGTTTCATAGATTAATTTACTCTAATTCTGCCTAACAGAATTTCAAGTGCTGCGGCTATTGAGAGTTTCCTTTTGTTATGTAATTTTTTTTCTGTTATATTGTACTGTATACAAGAAATGGAACTACCGTTTATTGTACTGTAGAAAAGAGCTAGATATGCAAAGAAAGTGAATATTGTTACGTCTCCGTTTGTTAATTAATTTTCCGTAACTTCGTTCCGACGAAACTTTAGCGACACAAGTCCTTACTTAATAAAACTGGTTTATTCTTTCCGAATATAACTTTACGATACACTTAATTTCAACAATCACATTAAAACAAACGCTATAACAACGAACGTGCTCAATAATACTCTCTGACTGCAGATCAATTACTCACTGTGTACACACACACATTATTGTCCCGTCACGTTGTCACCCTCTTTTAT
>NW_013666028.1:40503-43929 GCF_000517525.1 Limulus polyphemus
AGGTACAGGATAGTTCTAGAAACGTGGCGTGACACTAGTCATGTGACTTCGCTGACGCAACAATATACATTTGTATGATCAATTCAATAAAATAGATCAAAGTTAACTATCTGTACCGTGTATTCTATCATAACAATACAGAATAGATGAATTTTCAAAAATTATGATCATTCAATTGAAATATAGAGAAGTTCACGTGCAGAAAGACTTAGATCATCAAAACTCATTATCTATTTATACGTATGATTTAAGAATGTTGTTTTCTATTAACAAATTTTTATATTAATTTTAGACATAGAAGTTGACATTCAATTTGTTTGTTTTTTGAGTTTCGCGCAAAGCTACACGAGGGCTATCTACGCTAGCCGTCCCTAATTCAGCAGTGTAAGACTAGAGGGAAGGCAACTAGTTATCACCACCCACCGCCAACTCTTGGGTTACTCTTTTAGTAACGAATAGTGGGATTGACCGTCACATTATAATGCAAGTATGTTTGGTGTGACGGGGATTCGAATCCGCGACCCTCAGATTGCGAGTCGAGCGCCCTAACCACCTGGCCATGCCGGGCCATCTTCGCATACTAAAGAATGACCACATAATGGTTGCTCTCCTTCTAGTAAACAATCTAAAATTAAGATTGACTATGCCTGAACCTTAAAGGATTTTGACCTAGTTGATTAACTCATACCTCTCATAATGGGTAGTTCAGGTTGAAACACTAAATATTAGATAAAAACGTTGTTTACGTCCCTTCACTACAATATATTGTTACGACAGCGGAAGTCACGTGACGCTAATAACACGACATGAGATTCTAGAAAATTATGTCCCTTCGTGAAGCCTCGAGTGTTTACTAGATTTTCGGTATTCTTGTATATAAGACCGCCAAGAAGTGACAGCAACAATGTAATTGAATTGCAGACAGAGATAGAGACGGACAATTGAGTCAAGCGCGTGAGTCGTTCGCTGTGAATTATAGCGTTTGTTTAAGTTATAGGGTGACTGTGGAAATTAAGTGTATTGCAAAGTTGTATTGAGAAAGAATAAACTAGTTTTATTTAAGAAAGGACTTGTGTCGCTAAAGTTTCATCGGAAAGAAATCATACGGGAAATTAACTAACGACCAGAGACGTAACAATATTGTTCAACTTTGATCTTATGAGTTAGTGTAAAATAAGTCCTAAGAAAGGAGTTCTAAACTATATTTGATGAATGAGGAAATAAAGAACTGATCAAGTTTTTTGTATCAATGCGAAGTTTTATTTTACTCTTTCCTTTTTATAAGAAGTTTTTATAGTTTTGGATATTCATTTTACCGGATTTTCGACCTCACTTATTCCTACATCATTGTTTGAAGTTGTTCACAATGTTCTCTGAAATACTTGTTTCTTGAAACGAATTATTTAGGTAGTATCAATCATAAATATATATCTAAATCAACAAAAACATGCAATATATCGATCCATACATAATAAAGGTTTAAATCTCATGTTTGATAAGAACAATTACAGTCTATAAATATTGTTACAGTACACAATGTGGCTTTGCTTTTAAACAAACAAACAAAAATATGACGTTAAAAGCTGGGTTTCAATACCCCCGATGGCCAAAGCAAAGATAATTTGTGACAAACAATATACAGAACAAATCACTTTAATGTAATTGTTATCACAGATGTTAGGCCAAATGGTAAACCTTCTTTCCTTCCATAACTTTCTCCCCTCTTTTTTTCCCTCATCAGCTTTTTATCTTTCTTTTCTTCCCCCTCTTTACGTTTTCCTTTTTTCTTCTTACCGTTTGACATTCACTAAAAAAGTGTCTATTCATCAAATCAGATTTTATGACCTTATATTGCTTTTTCTGGTGTAACATTATTTAATGTAACCTGATTAACACAGTTTTAATTTTTAGAACATATTGTTACGACAGCGGAAGTCACGCGACGCTGGGAGCATGCTCGCTGGAGTTTCTAGAAGGATCATGACTTATCGAGGAACCCCGCGAATGTCCGAGTGTTTGCCAGGCGCCCTCTTTTTTAGTATATAAACCCGGCAAATAAAGCCAGCGACAGATAGATATGCAGATAGATTGAAGATAGAGATAATTGAGTCAAGCGAACAGTAGGTACCGTAAGTAAAGTGTGTGAATCACTGATTTATAGCGTGTGTTATAAAGGTTGTTAAGTTTAAAGTGACTGTGGAAACTCTGTGTATTACAACGTTGTATCGAGAAAGAATAAACTAGTTTTAATTAAGAAAGGACTTGTATTGCTGAAGTTCCTCGGAAAGAATTTATACCGGAAATTAACAAACGAGCAGAGACGTAACAATATTATAATCTTGATTTCATTTTCCATTGATTTGGTTTTATGGATAGAAAGACTCTACATGGAAACAATATTTTTTTGGAGTTAAATAAATTTCAGGGGTGAAGGAAACAAGTTTGGATTGGTCAGGCAACTCATAATAGTGTGCAAGGTATGTCAGTGTTAGTGAGGTTTGGAGGCATGCCGCAAGAAAAGATTTTAAAATAGGTTCTCTCAGATTGAATTTTGTGCAAATTTTACTATAATTTAATGAAAGTATCAATAATTAGAAAGCACTTCTTTATTAATTCACAAAAATAGGTGCTTACTGGCACTTATACTCACCATAGTTATAAGCAAGCACAAGCATGAACACCTGCAGATTACACATGTAATTTATTATGCATCGTTATACTGATTCATACATACTACTATAAGTCTATCTATTTACCTAGAAACTATTTTTGAAGTGCAAGTTAAAGTTTACAAAGAGTTACAGTTATTATGACAAAACGTTGGTCCGGCTGCTGCCCGATCTGCCGCCCCTGCTACGGCGGAGACGAATTTGTATCATCATATATCATGAAGTCTACCAAGAATTTATACTTTTTACTGCTTTCTATTACTTTTTACTTAAGTACGACGCTACACAATGGGTTATCTATATTGTGCCTATTGCAGGGATGGAACTTTTAGCGTTATAAGCCCTCATACTTTCCACTGATATTTTTTCTCTCAAGAAATAAAATATATATCTTAGATTTTTTAAAAAAGGAACCACTTACTGCTTTGAGTTTTTTTAGTTCAAAACAAGATTCTCTTTCGAGTAGATTTTATACGGTTTTGTGAATAAGTTTTAACTTACACCAACATATTTACTTAGATACAGACTTACTGAGTTATATTCTGATCTTTTGTCGTTAGCTAAAACACTGTATTCTTACTGATGACCAGGAAAGTGTACCAGGAAAGTCAGCTCTCTTTAGTATATCATATCACTCAGTTCTCCTTAGTATGTCACTCGATTCTCTTTAGGATATCACTCAGGACTCCATGTTATATCATTTTGTATTAAACAACCGATCAGTTATTCAAAGCTATGAAAATTGGATTGTTGAAGT
>NW_013666028.1:44982-55368 GCF_000517525.1 Limulus polyphemus
CTCGTTGCCAGATATACTGCTTTCTGCTCCTCTGTCCACCCATTCATTTCTGCTAGGAACTCAAATTGTGCTCTATATGCTTCCCTGGGTGCCTTCCCATCGAATTCCTGTGGCTTCCTTCGTACCAGTTCACCCCTATTGCTGACACTCGTGTCTAGAATGCCATTTCTAGCAGGACTGAAGATGTCTGCATTAGGGTTTAGCTGCAGGGTCTGGAAGGGGCTTCCCATTGTCCGAGGCTGATTAGGTCGATGGTTAATGTAACCTCCTTGTGTAAAAGACAATAAATCATCCTTTAATGCATTTTGTTTGCTTTGACATTTATTAATGTTTTCCATTTGTGCTTCTTGTTTCCTTTCTTGCTCCAGTTGCCACTGCAGTAATCTCTCTTCTTGTTTCTTTTCTTTTTACTCCAACAACTGCTGTAATCTCTCTTCTTGTTTCTTTTCTCGTTCTTCTTGTTTCTTTTCTTTTCCCCCCAACAACTGTTGTAATTTCTCTTCTTGTTTCTTTTCTTGTTCTTCTTATTTCTTTTCTTTTTCCTCCAACAACTGTTGTAATCTCTCTTCTTGTTGCTTTTCTTGTTTATTTTCTCGTTCTTCTTGTTTCTTTTGCTGTTCTTGTGTTGGTGCCATCAAATCTGCTAAGCTGTAGTTTGATTTGCCGCTTCTCGTTTCCATTTTTTTATCCCACTTCTGACACCAATTTGTTACGTCTCTGTGTTCGTTTGTTAATTTTCCGTAAAAATTATTTCCGAAGAAACTTTAGCGATACAAGTCCTTTCTTAAATCAAACTAGTTTATTCTTTCTCAATACAACTTTGCAATACATTTCATTTCCACAGTCACGCTATAACTTAAACAAACGCTATAATTCACAACGAACGAACGATTCACGCGCTTGACTCAATTGTTGTGTCTATCTCTGTCTGAATTCAATTCCATTGTTGCCCTCACTTCTTACCGGTCTTATATATACAAGAATACCGTACATCTAGTAAACTCTCGAGGCTTCAGGAAGGGACATGAATTTTCTAGAAGCTCATGACGTGTTACTAGGTCACGTGACTTCGGCTGTCGTAACACCTGGATGGTTTCAAACATAGATACAGATAAAAAGTAATTAAAGTAATTATAAACTTGCATAATTCAAACCGGCCGGGCGTGGCTTAGTGTCTAGCGTGCCGCACTGTGAATCTGAGTGTCCATAGTTCGCCTATTTTCACAAAAACGCACTCTGGAGTTTGGGGCCACGGGTGCTTTATAAGAGTAACAGTCAAATCCCACTATTAGATTAGAGTGGCCCAAGAGTTGGCGGTGATTTCTCTTGGCTACCTGCCTTCCCTCTTGGTCTATCACTTCCAAATCAGGGTGTAGGTTTGTGGGAATTTCCGCAACAAACAAGCATAGTAAAACGTGTAGCAATAAACAACTGTGTGACGATAATATTCTACTAACCATTAGAATAAGAAAAAATAGTATTATATTAGGAAACAAATAAAATTGTTTCGACTGAACTAAGGTGGTTATTGCGTTGGAAAAGTAGCAGATACTTTGTTGATTAACCAAACTCATACTAAAAACACCTTAGAGGCTAGCTTTGATCTTATATATATATATATATATAGCAACAAAAATATTTCCTTCTCTCTATTTGTCCGTTATCTAACTACTCCTAGGTTGCTGGGCCAATTTCAACCAAACTTTTGGGATGATAGTTTGGAACAAGGGGTACTTTAATGGAGGGTTAAAACTCTCTCCACCCCCAATATTGCTGTTATTGAACATTTATTATCTTTCACGTTAACGTTAACTACATATATAGATGGTGCCACATCCTTACACAAACAAATTATTAAGTTTTCTATAACATAACGAACACAAAGTGAGGGGGGGGGGCAAACAAACGTCTTATATAGTGGAGGAATGGAATGAAAAAAAAAAAACTGCCGCCACTAGTGCAATAATACATAAATTCAGCTGAAGTTTTTACTCCAACAGCCACCATAAGGTTGATATGAAGAGCCATTTCTGAGTTATACCCACTTCCTTCTTTGACGAGTGACTTTTTAACTCCGCCTCGTAAAATACTTCTGCGGCCAATGACCGTCGATTAATCAATCACGTGAAACACTGTGGAAGGACATTAAGAACTGGGTATTGAAAGCGGGTAACAGAAAGCACCTCTACCACCACTAATTGGTTTCTTCCTCTTCCTACAAAGTCACCCTGTTCATTGTAAAGTGTATACCATGTTTTGAATATATACATATTGAGTTCTTAAAGCTTATACAATACTTTTGGTGAGGTAATAATGAATATTGTAATAATATGTTATACATAAATTGTGTGAAAGTTAGGAAGTTTGTGTTATTTATCATAGCATCCACCCACACATTTTTTTTTTTGAAGTTCATAACATTGTAAATTATACTTCATTAGGCATTCTTAGTCAGTATTCTTTAGTTGACGTTGTTGCTACCTCTCAGTTGACACTTGTAGTATTCATCAGTTGACGTTTGAAGTATCCTTCATTCGGCATTGTTATTATCCTTCAGTTAACATTGTTAATATCGTTCTGCTGGCATTGTCATTATCCTTCAGTGGACACTGTTAGTATCTTCCAATTGGCATTATTAATATCCTTCACTTGTCATTTTTAGCCAGTATCCTTTAGGTGCTTTTGATGGAAAGACATGATGGAACTCTTATTTAGGTAATTTATGCCATAAAGCACACGTAGAAAATTTGTAAGATTACATGTACAAGTTGCAAAACACGGTCAAAAGATATTTTAAATATTACGTGAATAACATACAATAGTGTTACGACAGCGGGGGTCATGTAAGGCTGGTAACACGTCATATTCTCGAAGGTTCGTGAAGCCTCGAGAGGTTACTAGATATGCCAAGAAGTGACGGCAACAATGTAATTGAACTGTAAACAGAGATTGACGATTGAGTCGAGCACGTGAGTCGTTCGTTGTGAATTATAGCGTGACTGTGGAAATTAAGTGTATTGCAAAGTTGTATTTAGAAAGAATAAACCAGTTTTATTTAAGAAAGGACTTGTATCGGTAAAGTTTCTTCGGAAAGAAATTATAAGGAAAATTAACTAACGAACAGAGACGTAACAATATATTTGAAAGGCTATGTGTATACATTAAAATACAATGTATTCGAAAGGTTATGTGTACAGGTTGAAATACAATGTATTTGAAAGATTATATGTACATGTTGGAATACAATGTGTTTGAAAGGTTACGTGAGCAAGTTAAAACAAAATGTATTTGAAATATTATTTGACAGGCTGAAATACAATGCATTTGAAAGGTCACGTGTACATGTTGAAGTACAAGGTTAAAATTACACTTGAAAGAAAGCTGGTCACTTTATAAACAACTGACTTACAAATATTTTTGCAGCTTTCCGTTTATAAAAAAAGATTCTATATATAATTCGAAGGTTGGTGCATAAGTGTTAGAATATGAGGTCAAGAGGCCTAATGGTGATTTGTACAGTGAACTTTATGCTTATTTAAGAGCAAAAAAAGAATGAGAAAAAAAAGCACTTAGCAACAGTACAGGAAGAGAGAAACCTCTGTAATTGGACGTTTCTTCCTTCCCAGGATTTAAAAACACCAAGAAACACATGATAGTATTCTTCAGTTGGCATTGCTACTATTACTCGGTTGACATTGTTAGTATCCTTCAGTTAATTAACATTGTTACTATTCTTCAGTTGACATTGTTATTATTCTTTGGTTAACATTATTAGTATCCGTTAGTTGGCTATCCTTCAATTGACAGTTTTATTTGTAAAGAGGAGCTAAACGATGATTTCCTTTGTCCACCTGCTGTTTCTTACCTGTTTTTGTGTGGTATCACCAATGTTGACCACAAAAGTCCGTTTTTTTCATCAACAACCTAATATTCCACGTCTTACTTTTATAGGGACTTTACCTACTGTTCGAGAATTGACCTTAGCCTACTGGGTGAAGTTTTACCAAATTGAAGGTTACTCGAATAACGTCTTTTCATATGCCCGTTCAGACGATGATAACGAAATAGTTACGTGGATGAGGTCTGAGAAGGGTATAGTTCATATAATGCTCCGTGTTCACACTGGAAGTGGTAACGAAGCTGTTGTTACGTGCCCGGGAATTGTTCCAGACCTCTGGCAACATATAACGTGGACATGGTCAGCTAACAGTGGGGCGGTAAGTTTTTACCTTAACGGAAAACGGTGTTCCAACACCACAACACTTGTGTCCAAGAATAAAGAAGTTAGGCCTGGTGGGATGGTTGTCTTAGGTGCAGATCAAGACTCAGTGGGAGGAGGCTTTAAGGTCACAGAAACATTACAAGGAGAATTAGCAGATTTACATCTTTGGGATGAGGTTTTGGATGAGGATCAGATATCCATTCTTCCTTCTTCTTCATGTACAAGACAAAGTGATTTGGAATCACATGGGAACTTGATAGACTGGTCAAGCTCTGCATTTAGGGCCTTCGATGGCGTGTCCTTTCACCCAACTACTCTGTGTCTCAGACGCACTCACAAGTGTCATTCAGATGCGTGCAAATACTGAAACCTGGTTGAATATTTTATAAGATAGTAATTAAGAACATTTGATTTTTTATGATATTGTGCTCTATCTTTTTAATATTCCGTATTTTTTCAAGAAGTGAAGTAATCTTATTCAAACCGAGCTAATATGTTTGTTAAATATGCCTAATAGATTGAATTCTTCAGTTTTTAGATAGCTTCATATAATTATATGAACTTAATACCCACTCATCGGTGAACTTCTATTTCCTGGAAAGAAACTCGTTTATGTCTACAAGAGAATTCACCATGTCTTGGGTTTACCGATGTAACTCTACTAACACAAGAATATGTAGCTTACAATGATTGATCGTGGTGGTTCGTACCATGAACCAGAGAATATAATGGTAGTAATAACGAGAGAAAGGTTTCTCGTGAACAAAAGTAGAAGTTTTTGCGAGCTTTATTTCTAACTGTATGTTTAACAATGTCTTAATTTTTCTTTTATTATATCGTACGTGGCCTTTTCTGTGTTTGAAATATGTTTATTTTGATATCACCTATAATCGAAATACTTAGTTTTAGAATCCATCTCGTACCTGTCTGTAGGTTTTGTCAGGTAAAAATGATTTGGTTATATATATATATAAATAAAGGAGTTACGTTAATATAAGCTTCATGTGTTTCAATATTGACTTTCATCCACGTCCTCTAAGGAAATGTTTCTATAACAACCATTCAACACCCTGGTTACATTCAACACAGATTAATCTGTTTGATTAACATAACCTCTATAATCATAATAAATATTTAACCCATTGCCTCGTACTAAGGATTAGCCAAATTTCAGGTCACAACCTTTAAACCCGTTTTAAATTTTTTACCAGTATCATCTGACAAAGTATGGGCTTTTAGACAAATTTGTTGTTGTACTTTTATTCGAGCCCTATCAAAAATATCTTTATTAGAACACTGTTCCGTAATTAGCTCAAATTTCAATTACTATAATGTTTGAACCCTTTGTTCATTAATGTGTATATTCATCGTGGTTACTTGATGCATTTTATTGACGTAAATCAGTCAGTGTTATTCTACATTTAACAAAACGACAGTATTATGCAACTACACTCTAAGTTCTTCTTATACCTTTCAATTTTACGCTTCAAAATTACTTTAATTTATTATCTAGTATTTTAAAATTAATAATAAGTAGTTTTCATGCAAATCATGTCATTTGTTTATTCATTCTCTCTGAAATTAAAAGAACAATCACAATACACTTTGTGGTGAAAAAATATTAAACTAGTTCAAGTAGTGTAAGCTTCCGGGCATGTTTGGTGCCAATAAATACTTTATGTAAGGCTAAAAGCACACTAAATAGTTTGAACTGAAAATTAATCAAGTTAACTGAACTGATAAATCTCAGAAATCTGAAAACTTCTTCACGAAAGACGTGTTGCTTGTTCACAATAACACTTAATATATGTTTCCCTTCTTAATCACGAGTAGTTGCCATGTTTACATTACAGATCCCAAATCGACCGAAACTTTACTTTTACTGTTTATATAACTACTTTCTTGCACGACATTTCAAATCAGATAAACATATTCGTTAAGTTGCCTGCTGACAAATAAAAACAGATGTATGGATGACTGACGTTGCCAAGGGATGGTAACAAGGTGAAAGACAGTATGATCCAAATAGCACGTGAATGTTTTTTCTTTGTTTGTTTTGCTGTGTAAGTACAAAGTCTCATTAATAGCAGATGTGGCAATCCCTAACTGGCTAAATTTATTGAACTACACCATTTGGACTTTAACTCATGAAATATAAGAAACAAGCCTTCTGGCTTACTGCAAGCTCATCTAAAAAATACAAGAACAGGCCTTACATATAAAATTTGCTTAACCTTGAGACACACACACACAGATACATATATTATATATATAATAGATATAAATAAATCAATATACCTAATACTATGCATTACAATAATGAATTTGATATAAACCAGGAACAATATAATAAAATTGAAATTCAAAATTATGCCTCCGTTATCATTCCTTGTTGTCATCATTATCCATTATGACTTAAGGATGACAACAAGGAATGATAACGGAGGCATAATTTTGAGTTTAAATTTTATTATATTGTTCCTGGTTTATACATATATACAGAGAGAGAGAAGAGATTTCTATTGTTTTTAAGGTCAAAAACCTACTTCGTTCAAGAGTATGGATGACGGCTGAATGAATAGGGTTTGTTTGTTCACAAGCGCAAAGTTACACCATGGTCAATATATCTGTGATATTCTCAATGCGGTATCGAAACGCTATTTTTAGTGTGATAAGCCCTCAGACGTACCGTACCGTTCAGCCACCGGTGGGGTGTGTGCCTGAATAAAATTTACCATAGCTGTACGATTACAGGCATAGTGCATTGATATTTAGCACTTACAAAAAAAATTAAAGATATTTTATATTTCAAAGTGTTCTTCAACTAAATAAACATCTGAGCTCAATATAAAAAAAAAAATTAGGAGCATCATTTCTTCATTGACAACATAGCGCTTGAAATAATCCACGGAACGTCATAATTTATACAGTCAGAGCAGGCGCTCAAAGGGGAATTGCTTTCAATCCACCGGTTTCTAAATGATATATTATAATGGTTACTGGGCTACTAAGAAAACACTTAGTATGTTTCTCATTGTTAATTCAGTAATTCAGATTAGAACTAAGTATTCAGCTATCTAAATATGACTTTTTCTAGTATATTTCTTGAATAAATTTGAAACGTTTATGGCCAAAGGAAGGACTCTGAAAATAAATCAAATTTAGTAAGAAACTACTGAGGAATAGTACGTGTACAACCCTCTCACTATAGTATTGTAAAGATCAGTTGTCTAATAGTACGTATACAGCCTTCTCACTACAATCCTGTAAAGACCAGTTATCTAATAGTACGTATACAACCTTCTCACTATAGTATTGTAAAGATCAGTTGTCTAGTAGTACGTATACAACCCTCTCACTATAGTATTGTATAGATCAGTTGTCTAGTAGTACGTATACAACCATCTCACTACAGTCCTGTAAAGACCAGTTGTCTAATAGTACGTATACAGCCTTCTCACTACAGTCCTGTAAAGATCAGTTGTCTAATAGTACGTATACAACCCTCTCATTATAGTATTGTAAAGACCAGTTGTTTAATAGTACGTATACAGCCTTCTCACTACAGTCCTGTAAAGATCAGTTGTCTAATAGTACGTATACAATCCTCTCACTATAGTATTGTAAAGACCAGTTGTCTAATAGTACGTATACAGCCTTCTCAATACGGTCCTGGATATACCAAAATAAACTGTCATTTGTCTTTGTGTCAGTCAAAACAATAACCAAAATTGAACCGATCATGAAAACAGCAACTGATGAAATGTGCGTCCAATATGAAGATATTGTTCTTCCAGCGTGAGTAACACATACTAAATGTGTGCTGAAACGGTATTCTTGCAACAGGGCATGTGAAAGGTTAACGTAGCAAGTGACATGTTGATTTTTCGAGTTGTTTTCAGGTGTGCTTTTCAAGACAGTATAAAATGTTTGCCCTTTTGACTTTTTCTTGTAGTTATATTATCTTTGCCTAAGAATTGATCATACCTACGAGTTTATATTTTTTGAATCATAAATAACTTTTCTAAAATTCTAGCAAGTTTTCATAAAGTTATATAAGTTGATCCACACTCGACATTGTAACTGGAAACAGATATTTAGTAAAACAAAACACTCGATATATACAATAAAGCAATTATAGAATGATTAAAACTTTATCAGATAATAGAGCGAAATTATAAATGATCAAAATTTATTTTACCTTTTTCTTTTGATTTTCACTTTCTTTGAATTAGTGGCGATTTGTTTTGTTTTCTTATCAAGATGTCACAACGACAATATTTTTGTACATGGTTCCAAATTGTTTGAAATTAAGACTTTTCTTTTTTGTGGGCGCTTCTTTCATCCGTTTATGAATTAAGGGGGTGTATATATGTACTGAATGCATTTTTCCTGCTGATGACAGTTAATGTTTATGAATTAAGGGGTTGGAAATATGTATGGAATGCATTTTTCCTGCTGATGACAACATTGTGTAACTTTTAAAAACTTTTATTTTGTTTTACCCGTATAAGAATTGACTTGATTTACTTTTTTGTTTGTTTCTGAAGGGTGTGAAAGGCAATAAAAGATGGTAAGGAATATATCTATCGTAACAATATATTTCTTCACTGTGTTCAAGTGCCCATTCAAAAAGTGCTGCCATCTTTTGACAATAAGGGAATGCAACAATTAATTCCCATTGACATTTTCAAAAGCATGTTATAGACTTTTCTTTATTCAACTAAGGGTATTTTTTTTTTCCTTCTGTAAAGAAATTTTTGTTCATAAACGAGACTTACATGAAATCATAACTTTTTTTACCCTCTAAAAGTGGAGTGAAGACTATTTATTTCAGATATTTGTTACAAAACTCTTTGAATTCACCAATTCTTTTAACATACGAAGAAGAGGTAGAATACAGATTCAAATACGTTTAGAAGCACTTATTTTGTATCGAAATATACTGTAATTTACACCCAGCAGCTCACCATACTTACTTTCAAGTAATAAGACGTGTCAAACATAACACTTAATACCACAATTTCATTAACTTGAGTTTTCAAAACCATTTAATTTGTTTCTGAACCACACCTACCACTGTCATAAAGAAATATTTGCAATGATAACCAAGTTTTATTCAACATATATATATGACGCACTAGAAAAATATCGTCTTAGCCTTAAAAAATGTACGTTAATATCATCTAAATTTGAAATTCTCCTTCAGTCTTCCCACAGTTACCAATTTCAAGTTTCAGATAAGGAATGAAGAAATGTTTCTTTTTGATTTTTATTAAGTATTTAAAAATAAACTGGCACTGTGAGACTTGTTTATCTATAAACGTAACAAAGAAAAAGTTAAAAACAACCTAGCCACAGGAAGACCAATTACACGAGTTCGAACAATTCTTTATCAGATATCAAAGTCTTCTTGAATATCTTCAGGTGCTTAGCTTATCAGTAAACTAATATTGCAAACGCTCAGAATTAAACTGCCTTAAGTTGCTAAACCTTTTTGGAATCTATTGGCATAATGACTTTACATCTCACTGATGAAGTTCTTAGCAGTATTGTTCTATGTTAGAAGGAATTAGCTGGGAAAAAGATACAATTAAAGAATGCTTGATGAAAATTGAAACTCAATGGAATGTAATCTTAGTTTCAAAATCCACATTTAGTCTTATTTATACGGCGGTCATCCTGGAGATTATCAGTTAACATTCACTTAAGTTATACAGATAAGTGGCTGGTAAATCCTTATTGACAATTAGACTTAACTAGCACGTAAAAATTAATCTTATAAGAAGTTAGGGAGCCACTCGGTAAACGGAAGTACCCTGACACCAGAGGGCACATTGCTAGGAGAGTACGTCATTAACACCTTAGGGTGTATCGCTAGGGACGAGTTACCTAGGAGAGGGTGATAAATCATATGATTATATCATAAGCATTATTTATTTATTGGTCTGGCACAAGAAGGCGCATTACTAGGGTCGCGTTTCTAGGAGAGGAGTGACATCATATGATTACATCATCAACATTATCGTTTTTCACTTAACATAACATAATATTCTGGGACAACATGGGACCTACTGGTCCATTTCGGCTGTTCCATCCTCAAAACTAAATTAAAATGTTTAAATAATAATAATAAAAGTTTAAACCCAACCCTTTTCAGTCAT
>NW_013666028.1:56368-82598 GCF_000517525.1 Limulus polyphemus
CATTATCTTGCATTTATTATAATTAAAACCCATCTGCCATTGATCTGCCCAACTCACTAAATGATCTAAATCCTTTTGTTAATCAGCAGCATCCTATTCACAGCTGGCAACACCCAAGGCCTTAATATCATTTGCAAATTTAAGTAGTTTATTGACTATCGCTTCATTTATGTCATTGATGTAAATCAAAATGAGCAAAGGTCCTAAAACTGAGCCCTGAGGTACCCCACTTATGACATTAATCCAGTTTGACGGAACTCCATTTGTAACAACCCTCTGCTTTCTTCCATCCAGCCACTCTTCTATCCACTTTGCTAACTTATCCCCAACTGTTTATATTTGAGCAAGACAACTATTTAGTATATCAATGAAAGAGTTCTTACAAAACATTTGATCTTCATATATTATTTCATTAGACTGCTTTTGTTTATATAATTAATATATTGTATAATATAATTTTGCATATATTTGCCCTGAAAAGAACGTGTATTTTAATAATATGCAATAATCGAAATTTCATGCTTAGTTTTATAAGTTAATGTAAATAATTTTCCGCTAAAGTTTAATTCTAAAAATGTATATACCACTTTACATAAATAGCTATGTTTAACCATTACTAATATAGAAATAAAAAATATCATTCTTACCTTTCTGTAGATATTTTCACAAATCTTTAGGCATATGTTGACAGATTTTTACTAAAACTAATTGCATATAGGTATTATTTCGTTTCTACTTGAGGGTTATTATCCTTAAACGTAAGCAATAGAAGCAATCTTCAAACAGTGTGGACACTTCAGTCCTATTGGATATTTAGTCTGACTAATCATGACCTTTTACCAAACTTTTGTATGTCCCTGAAGTTAAAGGTCAGTAAACATAGTGTATTGGTTCTTTCACTTTACACAGTAATACAAAACTCTAAATATGTATTTATGATATTCTGTTTCTGAAGATTTGATGGGACATGTTCAATATATACATTTCAGTTAGCATACATTTTTTGTAAACTTTATATTCAATTAGACTGCATGAACTATTTATTCATGTTTCTAACAAATATGTTTAACCATCTAATACAAGTCTCCATATATATTGTTTGTTTGTTTGAAGTTAAACACAAAACTACACAATGGGCTATCTGTACTCTGCCCACCACAGGTATGATACCCGGTTTCTAGTGTTGTAAATCTACATACATACCACTTGTCACTGGGGGCTCTCTCTATATAGATATGCTATCATCAAGTATGTAAGTAAAATCATAAACTCTAAGTTCTTAATTAAAAACCTAATTCTACTTTGTTCAGACTAAAGATCAAATCTCAGATAATGATGTGTCTAATTTAGTCTTTTATGACACATTACATCCCATGAATATTAGTTTCTAACAAATGTGTTTGAACTTCTAATACAAGTCTACATTTATATTTTTACGTAAAACTCATGTTTCATCATAGCCCAATATATATTAAGCAGGTATCATTAATACATGTAAGTAAAATCACAAACTTAACAAGTATCACATATGATGAAACATTTATCAACAAAACTTCAAGAATTAGGTACACTAATATACTATTGACGATTGTTTTAATATTTCATTACTTATTTGAAACCTGAAATTAGTAACATTTGGGAAGTTTGAAAGGAAATATCCTTTCTTCACGGTATTACAAAATTCCAAACTCACGTGGTAGTGCTTTAGAATGGAACATTTCTGGGCTCATAGTAGTGAAAGAGTTAATAATGTCCCCATACCCGAAGTCAAAATTGCTTATTAGCACCCTCCACTGGTAAATAAAGCAAGGTGTCAAATATAACAACAGACGTCCCGGGAATTATTGAGTTTTCTCCAAAATCTTTATGTTTTGTTTTAAAAACAGGTGTGCCTAAAGAATATAACTAATTCAGCAAACTGATTTTTTTCTGTTGCCTTTATCATAATGCCTCGTGGTAGAATGGAGTACCTTTCACAGATTTTGACAATGGTATTTAAAAACGTCTTGGCTTTAGCAGTGGTATAATCACACAAAATAAACTTTAGCACTGTGTAACGTCCCAAAATAATGACTTCAATTTCAAGAAAATAACTCACCTGCGTTTCCTTCATTAAAAGAAAAAAAATCCACCACGATATCAATGGATTGGAGCGCTTTCTGAACACATATTTATAATAATATTTTATAATATAGGTAGTGGCCTAGGTACCAAAGCAGACAACAGTTATAGAAAAACATTCTGGGATATTGCGTGCGTGCTGAATATCATCGTAACTAAATCTGCTTTTATTAATTTAGCCCTTTAAGATATTGCTCATTTAGAAATATTGTAATAAAAATAAACCGTTTATATACGGAGAAAACCTAGGAGCTATAGACCCTCCACTTTTCTTTTTAAATTAAAATTAAATGGTACATTAATGGTTTCTGAACAATACTCAAGATGGCAATGTCTGCTGGGGAAGCCTTAACCAACATATTGAGTTGTTTTGTTTTTTTTATTTAGAGCAAACCTACACGAGGGCTATCTGCACTAGCGTCCCTCATTTAACAGTGGCAGAATAGAGGGAAGGCAGCTTGTCAACACCACCCACCGCTAACTCTTGGGCAACTCTTTCACCAACAAAATGTAGGATTGATCGTCACATCATAAGACACAAACCCCCGGCTGAAAGGGCGAGTATGTGCGATGACGGTATTCAAACCTGCGACCCACAGATTGCTAGTCGAGCGTCCTTACCATCAGGTCTGCCAGTTTTGTAGCTGCGTTCGTAGTTCATCAAGAGTTCAAATGACCCAGTGAGCAAGAACAGCTTGAATTATTCCTAATGTAGAGATGTAATAATATACTAGAGATGCTATAATATAAGATATAAATATTTGTCTGACGCGTAACATCACGCGGCACAAGTTTAATTATACACTAGATATTATCATTAAAGTGATAAATAACTCATTTAAAGCAATGAATGGAAAGTGAAGTAACCGAATTTACGGTATAAATCTAAAGGAAATTACTATTAAAATACACCCACATGGATCTGGTTGGAGTTTATAGATGAGACAGGACATTACAAGAAAAACATCTTTGGTATGGCAGCAACAGATAAATAAAGAATAGGGAAGAAGAGGGGAAGTTAAGGGAAGCAAGAGATAAAATCTACATTTCTTAAATAGGGCATAGAATTTCTCGTGTTAACAGATCATTAAGCTTTCTATGACCAATACAGGCACTACGACTGTTTGTTTCAGAATTTTCGCGCTAGCCGTCCCTAATTTTTAACTGATAGATTAGAGGGAAGGTAGCTAGTCAACAGCACCCACCGCCAACTCTTGAGATACTCTAGTTTTATTGAATAATTGGACTAGATCCATCACTTTAATAGCACAACCATGCCCATCAAGTGCAGAGCGCCGTTTTGTGGCAACGGATCGCAATCCATGTATCCTCGGATTCACAGTTCGGGTATGTTAACTACCAGGTAACGCCCGGACAGGGATGTATTAATTAGATGTTTAGCGTAAATATATAGAAAGCTTTGGGCTTAACTACAAACAGAACAAAATAAAAACCTTCTTCTCTTACTTTTTCAACTTAGGGTTTATTGTTCTTTTTAAAATTTTGCCTCCATGTTTTTTCTATGTCCATATACCGTTCTTTTTGTCACACCTTGTATGAAAAAAAATTTGTTTTCCTTGTACATAATTCCGTTTAAACGAGTAGCCGCAGAACGCCACCTTTTATTTTTGAACTACAGTGGATTATAAAGATAGTGCCAGTGAACGAGGAAACGGTCGATATATCGATTATGTTACATGCGGGGGTTAAAAATAACTAGTACATGTGTTCGTAGGCTAGTCTTTTTTCACACATTTCATGATCACAATGTCGCAGGTTGAAGCTGTTAAAAAAGCAGGTTAATCAGCTACGAGAAGAGTCTAATATGTACAGAATTAATGTTTCACAAGCATGCGAGGAGTAAGTATGATTTCAACTTTCAAGTTTTTTACATTTTTGATGTTGTAATAGGTGAGAGTATATAACCGTATATTTTCATATAACTTGTAAGTTGTAGAATACCTGGTATTGTAGTGTCATTTTCGATATCCAGTCTCTGATATCCTCAAATAATGATCCTAGTGGGTCAGCGATTAAGATAACAGACTTACAATGTTAAAATCCGGGATTCGATTCCTTGTGGTAGACACAGCAGATAACCGAATGTGGCTTTCCTCTAAAAACAAAGAAACCTATAATAATAATACATAATTAAAAAATTTGCAAATCTACGTAATCGTGAATAAAATATATTTATGTCAAATTAAGGAAAATAATTCTTTATCGATGCTGTTTTCGAAAGTGCAGTTTAACATTGTCTTTTTTATATTTTACTAGAGATAAAATGGACATTTATATAATTTTATTTTTTATCTGTGACTTATTTCATGCTTAAGTGTATACGATTCAAACGACTTTAACTTAAGTAGGATAAACGTATCGAAAGAAGTGACAGTATTGTTACGTCTCTGGTCGTTCGTTAATTTTCCGTAGAAATTCTTACCGAAGAAACTTTACCGATACAAGTCCTTTCTTAAATAAAACTGGTTTATTCTTTCTGAATACAATTTTGCGATACACTTAATTTCAACAGTCGCTCTATAACAAACCTATAATTCACAACGAACTTCTCACGTGCTCAACAATATTCTCTCTGTCTGCAGTTCAATTACTCATTACCTTCTTGCCATCACGTTGTGACCGTCTTATGTATAAAAGAATACCGAGATCTAGTAAACTTCTGATATTTTAGGAAGGGACGTGAACGTTCAAGAAGCTTGTGGCGTGATACTAGAGTCACGTGACCCCCGATGTCGTAACAGTATTGTTACAGTGTGAACTTCTTTTTCAAGCTGGCGAAGTGTGATTATAATCAATTTATTTGTCATCAGACATTAGTATTAGGCGTATATTTTGAACACTGCATTCTATATCTAGTCCCTTGATATAGATATAGAATGCAGTGTTAAAAAACATAATAGGCCTAATACTAAGATCTAATGACAAGTAGGTTAAGTAACGATATTGTTCGAATTCCGTTATCGGTACTCTTGCTATAATAGACAAACAACAATAAAGATTGTGAGCAGGACATTTACTGTTTTTGACTATTAATCATGTTTTAAAATATCTGTATCTATATATTTGTGATATAATAAAGTCCAATAACGTCGATTTATATGCATGCTTTTATCTTGCACCAAATAAACACTTCATTACAAAATATTTCACACTATGCAAATCTTTGCAAGTTTAAAAACAGCTATGAAACTCTGAAAACCAAAAAAAAAGTCTTCACTTTTAATACTATTCATCTGAATATCGATAACTGAAATTTTAAGTTTTAGCATTTAACCAAGAAAATTCATTTTGTTATATGTTTGTAGTTTAATGAATTATTGCCTTGAACATCAACAAATGGATGGTCTTGTCCAGGGAGTTAGCCAATTAGACAACCCCTTCAAAGAAAACAAATCATGTATAATCCTTTGAAAGATACGTCGTTAGTAAGTATATTTAATAATTTATGTCAATCCTATATATTTACACCTAAGTGTGTTAAAGAAAGTGTTTTTAGTCCAGAGTATATTAATAAAATGCAGTACTAATGTTTTCGGTTAACAATTTCGTAAAGAAAAGCCTACATTTGAGTTATAGATAAGTAAGTCGTCTAATTTTCACTTTTGTCATAAAATTATTTCTTCACACAAGATGCCAGTGCTTATGAACATAGATATAAATAACACTAAATTGGAAGTCACGTGATTTTCGATATGCGTAAGCGGCCGCCACTGCTATGTGTTGAACTTTCAAAGCCCGCCAGTCGAACTGACGCCCGCAAGGCGATCTCACTTAAAAACTTATGGTCGTTTTCCATCTAAACTAGACGTTTGGATAATATTGTTATTTGATTTTAATAAAATTGTCAAGCCAAAATGATCTAAATCTGATTTTAACTCAGAAATGAGTACAAAAATTGTTCACAAAACTGACCTGTCATATGAATAATGCATTGGATTTTAGCCCAGAGGTGAATCTTAAAATTAAAATATGTTCTTTTTTCTCGGTGTTTATTATGTGTAACAGAAAAATATACATCTCAAATGTTTTTGCCAATGAACAAGAGGTGGCGCGTCTGTCCTTTTCTTGGGGGAGGTGGTGGGGGAGAAAAATGTTATTTATGTATCTTCACCTCCAAACATTTAACGTTCTTAACTGAAGTGGATGGAAATAATTATGAAAATGTATGATATAAATATAATAAAATTCATTCGGATTTATTTGATAACTTGTGACAAAAATTGATAAAAATACTTAAAAAAACCAACAACAACGTGAAGTCCAAAAGAAGTAACACAAATCATCACACCTATTTCATCAATGATGTATTACAATTTACATATTCTGTACTAGACCGAATGGCCATGTTCTCCTCTCCCCCCTTCACCTACTACTAGGATTTTTTGGATCTGAGCCCCTTCCCCACAAGTGGTCTCTGCAAGGTTTTATAATTAAAGGCTTTGAGTGTAGGAAAAACTTTGCTATAACTCTCCAGTTTTTATTTCTGCTTAACTCATGTACACAGTTAGTATCTTATTGTAAAGCAAAAATAAATAATTCCTCATGATACTGAAAATTTACCATCTTGGTGAAACACAGCTTAAGATATTTCACTAATATTATTATTCTGTAATCACAACAAAATCTTTTGGATGAAATGCTAAAATTCTCATTAGAACAGTGATTCTCAAAACCACTCTGCCATTAAGAACAAATGTCATTATCTACAGTGGGATTCTCCTTTGGATGTTGACATAACAAAATCAGGTTATTTAATTATGCAAAACATTTTATTTTACATGAAAATCATGTATTACCAGTGTAGTACAAGACACGTGCAGATTAAAGCATGAAAATAGTGTTTACATTTGATCTGATATATTTAACTGATGTTGACTTCAGAAAAATGTAACAAGTTATGAAATTACAAATTATATAAATTTTCATGTGCAAATAATGTCGTAAGTCTTAAATAGGTTAAATTTATTAGTATATACTTAAATAATTAAAAACAAATGAGACGTGTCACTTTTTATTATCATTTCATCTTATCTGCATACCGTAATATACGTCCAATATTTGCTGTAAGTACCTATGCGTCGTATTCAACCATCTACATACCCAAATTTTCACGACCAATAAATTTGCGCATCATGGACACTTCAATACAGTGTATAATGGTCCTTTTTCAACTTGTATAAATTTACAATTGTGCAATAATTTTAGTCTACCAGCATGTATAATAGCAAACCAACAGATTAAAACATAAATCCAATTTTCACTTAATACCTAATTTTTTCTCTCCAGAAACCGACTATGTATGTGTGTAATGTATGCCACAGAATAATTTTACAAATCCTACAAACATGACTAAGTAGAGAAATATCAAGGACATAGGCCTGACTTTGCCAACTGAGTACGGTACACTACAGTGAATTAGTTTCAAGAACACTGCAGGAATATATTTATCTACAGCATAATCAACAATTTTCACCATTAAATGTACAATTCATAATCATATGCTAGCCAAATTCTGCTTATTCATGTGAAAATCATTTCTGCAGTAATTTGTTTTCATGTGAACATGCAAATACACAATTAGCAATGTGCAAAACAGTTAAGCTGGAAACATTTGTTTATAATTAAGCACAAAGCTACACGGTGGACTATCTGTGCTCTGCCCACCACGGGTATCGAAACCCGATTTCCAGCGTTATAAATCCGCAGACATGCCGCTGTGCCACTGGGGGGGGGGCAGCATTTGTTCATCTAATACACTTAACTGTTATTTCATACATACATTACAATTACATGTAACAAAAGGCGTTTACATATATACTGTAATAAAACTAGGCTCATCCTGTTATAAGCACTCTTCTATATATATCACAGTTACATTATTTATCATAATGACACTGACAGCTCAAGGATTTTGGACTGGAAGGGGCCACCTGTAAACACTTAATCTCTCATGTACTTCTAATAATGAGTCTATGGGTCAGTATTAGGCCTATGTTTGAAATGTTTCCCGGATAAGTTATAACGTCACTGATCAGACTAGACTTGTCTTAAACCATACAAATTAACCCTAATTTCTCTCTCATCCACTAAGCGAAGTGGTATATTTAATAAACTTCTACCTTGACACTCAGTGATAACATCAAAATTGAATGTACACAGAACTTGTATCTATGGGCAGTGTATGTTTTGACGGCGTCTCTGTATAGTCAGACTGGCCAGCAGGCGACATTAATATGTCGTAGATGATTATTTCAACTTATATGAGTTCTTAATATTGTCAGCATTTCAAATCAAAAGCTGTCAAACTGTCATTTCGACTTGTGCAGGTGAAACGCCTTCCAAAAAAAGACTCGCATATATACTTTGAAACTAGATGTAAACATCCACACCAGTTCGATGTCACCACTATGTCCACGGCGATGTTGCCCACTGTTACTTAATATATTATAGAAAAAATAAGGCTTTACTTACTTGTGGAATGTAACACCCTTCGCCTTAGTTACGGTATGTGTAACAGCCAATGGCATAACACTGTGTTCCCTTCGTTCTTTCGCGTTGTGACATAGACGGACGACTGTCACTCTCAGCCATCTTACATTGTGTGTCACTTCGAAATTCAGCACAAAGCAATGGCGACCGCATGCGTACATGCTCCTCAATGATAATGAGTAATGGCTAGCCAATCTAGTGTTATTTATATCAATGATCATGAACATTTATTTTTGAGAATTATATAAAGGTAGCAGATGTGCACGCTTAAATCCATCAGTAGTACTTCCGTTAGATGGCGCTATGTGATACACATGAAGTTCTTAAAATATTTTAGTATTAAAAATGCATCTCACTCATAATTAGCTATACTGATCACGCAGAATATTACATTCACGTTTCGAGTTGGCATTGATGAGTTTTCTTTCTTGACTTCCGTTAACATGCTATTTATCTTAATAATCCCATAAATTGTTTTAAATCCTCTAAAAGGAGAGAAAGATAACTCAAGTTAAATTCCAAGACAAAAACATCGTTTTTTTATCACATATATTTGTTATTGGGAGCTTTGACGCATGAATTATTCGTATGGAGCATATTTTCGAAAAATTCTAACAACTTTTTTGCGTGTTTAGAAATGATTTAATAAGACGACTTAAATTTTTAAATCATATCTACTCAAGAGTTTAATAAAACATAAATCATTATAGAGATACCCATAATACTTGGGAAACTTAAAACATAAAAATGTGGATAAATCAAAATAAAATGTTTTTGAACAAGAACACTTTCCACCTTATAATAAATGATCGATGGCAATATTTATACCTGTGTCTTTGTAATGTTTTTGAATGGGAAACAATAACCCAAGTGAATCTCGAATGAAAACCAAGTAAATATTAAATAGTTCTGTAAAGCAGTCGCATTGAGTGAATGTATATGTTTTCCAAAAGAAATTTTTAAAATTCAAACACATTATTTTACTTAGCGATCCAGCAATTACGCTATAGTGTTGACAGCATTTGTGAATCATTCAATTTCTGTAGTGCATATTGGTGTATAGAAGACGTATTAATACTAGAAATAAACGACTTTATAACACCAAAATGTTGTTTTTATCTAATTAGACATTCAACGTTTCGCTTTACAGTTTCTTCAGGAGCGTTAACTTAAACGCAAACTGCCAAAAAAAAAAAAAAATTGCGTAATGAAATACTAATCTCATACACTTTGTTTCCAATACCGCAACAGTATAAGATTTTTTTTTCAATTATTGCCTTATATTGTCTCATTCCGTTAAATTTATTGTTTAGTTCACATATGTGTGACAGGTGGTGGTATGCTACATATGCACCCTGGAGGCTGGTGGTGAGAGGAGGTCAAATGTTAAGGAATTGTTACACTAACCCATGGAACCCCAGTTTGTTTCGCTGAATTCCTAAAATAAACAAATGTGTTTGCATTTTATTACTTTTTGTTAAGTCTTCCTTAGGAATTCGTGCGTAATCACTCATTGCGAGTATTTCACAAATCTATGAAGGATAAACGTGGTTTCCATTTGACGTTCATTTAGGTAATTTGACGTTTCTGATAAGCATTCATGTTATATCTGTTCATATATATCTATATAATTCTTTAAATACATCTGTCAGTTTAGAATTATTTAGTAAGTGAACTACTATTTAGGTTCAGTTTTCAAATTTCACGAATACAACTCTAAATGAGATGCCCCACCCCACCCCCAATGACTCAGCGCTAAATTTGAAGGCTTATAACGCTAAAAATCGAGTTTCAATACCCTTGATAGGTAGCACAGATAGACCACTGTGTACTTTTATGATTAATTTATGACAAATGAACAAAAATTAACCGCGATCTCTTACTTCACCAAAAAAAAACTAAAAGTAGATTGAAATTGTTATTAGTTTACTGTAAACTACTTTTTGTAATTTCCAAGAACGTAAAATTTTAGATATATGAATTGTAAAACAATGCATTTTAAAAAATATTTCTATTTCGCTTAAACATCTTTTTTTTTGGGGGGGGGGCGAGACATAGTGGTTAGCGTGCCGGACTATAAATCTAAGGATTCGTGGCTCGCGTCCCGTTGCTGAAATCCGCGCTTTGCATTTTGGAACTATGTGTGCGTTATAAGAATGACAGGAAAAGATATCATTATTCGAATAGAGTAGCCCAAATGTTGGAGGCGGGGCTGTTTACTAGCTGCCTTCCCTCTAATCTGTCAATTCAAAATTAAGGACAGCTAGTACAGATAGCCCTTTTGTAATTTTGCACACATATCCAAAACAACAACCGATCAAAAAGCCTGTGAATCCAGTTGATAACCTGCCGATAAACAACAACAATTTTTTTTGAAACATTGGGACAGATAACGCTAAAGTGTAAACATAATCATATTGCACAAAAAACACTAAGTAATTTAATAAGGAAGAAGAATGGTTATCATATAATGAAAAATAGATTGTCAGACGTGTTTCTTGCCAAGTAGAGTTTAAATAGTATTTAAGAATATATAGAAAACCTCTGAAAGTCACAACCGTAATATATCTTTCGAAAACTTTTCAAGACTATCGTCAAAATTACGTGAATTATAACCAGTCATGTAAAAAAAATACGTGAATTTTAACCACTCATGTAACGATGAGTGTCATATAATGGTAAAAGGGATATTACATAACATAAACTCTGATACAGTTTACAGAAACCTTTGATAAGTTCTATGTGACCGTTCTATGAAATTCATGATAATGTTAAGTAATGTGTAGTACTTTATTTTGTATATTTTTTAATTTTTAAACAGGATCGATCGAAGTTGCTGAGTGTGGAAGACAGTAAGGCTATGATCAATATCCATGTAATGTACTTCAGTCAGTTTTATTTATATACACACTTGATTATGTTCTGATAATATGTACACATATTTCAGCATATGTTGTTATTAGATTTAAAGCGATAATACGATATCTTTCTATTTTTTTCTACTTCCTAAAGATAGGGTCAAGATCAAAACATAATTTTCAATTTCAACAAACAAGCGTAATAAATGAAGATTACTGTAAAGTCCAGCAAAATTATATTTTTCATAAAATGTAGTTGCATATATATATATATATATATATATAATCTCAAAAACGTAAGTCCATTTCATAAAGGTAATACAAAACCCCCAAAGCCTGAAGATTTTGAGAGTAGACAACGATTTCGAAGGATGGTCCTGTTCTTTCTTGATCTCAAGAGACTCAAATTATTTAAACTACTTTCAATATATGACCTCATCAAACTATACCACGTCCACTGTTTGTATAAAACTACATTGTATTTTTTTCTAGTAAGCAATTTGCTGTACTTTTGAGCAAACCCCGAGTCAGATAACTAAAATTGATGTCACAAATGCTTACCTTAGGTCTATCGGCGGGTCAGCTGTAAGTTTACGGACTTACAATGCTTAAAGCTATAACGCTTAAGAGTTCCTTGTATTTCATTTTGAGATATTTTAATTCTTTTTATATTTGTTTAAGAATATGAAAAAACACTTCTAAAAATCAAAAACATTTTTTCCTGTTGTAACCATTATTCACCAGCTTAACCTAATATTCATTCTTTGTCGTACTCATCTAAGTGTTTAATGAAATAAGCAGAAGCAAAGCTACATCAACTGTCATTCGACGTTCAGAATACTAAATTAATAAGCAATAGCTTAATGTGTGCAAACTTATCAGTTTCTATACAATAAATATCCTTAGTAATTAGAAAGTTATGGTTTGAAGAGCAAAAGCTGACAAAGAATGGGAATCCGATATAATAAACATACCTGTAATGTTTGTAAAAATAATTCCATATATTGCAGATGTCTTTTGTTCTTGTTTTCAAATTTCTTTTAGTTTATCTATTTTATCTCATCGTCCAACGAAGCTTGCCAAGTTATGATATTGAACAAAAGGTTTCCTAAGCATTGACTTGTGGGAGACAAAACATTGGCCTGAAAGGCTATTTTGATACAACTCTGGTTTGAAATCGTTATGGACGAATTAAGAGAAATATATAAAGAAAGCATATGTAGTGGTAATATATCGAATTTTGAGTGTACACTAGACAGTTAATTATGAGATAGAAGCATTACAGGTCCATATTTAGTGTCTGCACTTGACATACTGGTTTAGTATTTTATAGTAAACTTGTAGTCAAAGAGTTGATATTCTGGTGTGTACGATCTATTTGTAAGATGTCCAAATTCTCTTTTAATTATCAGTAGTATCCACTCTTATTATACAGTATAGATATTAATTATACATGATGATGAATTACTGGATATATTTAATGAAACTCTCATGTTATGATTAAGAAAACTTATAACAATAATAATATAACAACTAATGCGGAAACTTATGCAGTGCAACTGGATCTTAATGTTACCTCTTAAAAATGAATATGAATAATTAATTACCTGGGACATAAAAAAAAATCCATTTCCAATCTGTTACTTTTCCTTTTGTGTTATTCAACTTTAAAGGTATGCCATTTCTATTATATGGCAGAAACTAGGCTTAACATATAGGATAATAAAGAGAGATAAAAACACATATATTTCATTAACCGTTAAAATACAAGATTTACTATGGTATGCCATTTCTATTATATGGCAGAAACTAGGCTTAACATATAGGATAATAAAGAGAGATAAAAACACATATATTTCATTAACCGTTAAAATACAAGATTTACTATGAGCAAGACTTTCACATTGTTACCTAATGTTTTACATGCTGTAATATTGTAGTTTAGAGTAGGTAGTTAGGTGTTAAATTGCTTTTAGAATTTTCGGAGTTGAATGAGATGTATATATAATTCCATTACGTATTTTAATTGTGTACAACATTTGTTTGAGATTTCACAGATCTTCTGTCACATGTTTAATCTTTGTATGGCTTTTCTTAATCATTTTCTTTGTGCTTTGGCAGAATGTATTAACGTGGTAGAAACTCCTTATTAGTAATTTGACGTGGTTAATATTAATCAGTTGATAAAGCACAATGAAATTCATATGTATTTACTAAGTAGTAAAATTTGTTTCACAGGATTACATATGTAATATTTTTTACTTCTCACGAATTGGTTCAATTGTTATATTTCATTGTCTGCCGGACTTTTGAGTATTTTAGTTGTTTGCTTTTAGACAACATTATGAAAACTTAAAATTATTTATATCTACAACCGGGTGTTGAGCGTACAGAAAGTAATGGCTGTTTTGTTCATCATAATATCCGGCAAGCGATAAAAATCACACTAAAATTGCCCTTTAATGGTCATTTAATATTAGAACTTTTGAACAGTACAAGTTTTATGGACATTGGCTCTCCTTTTGTAGAAATCTTCATTTGAAAACCAGTCCTCCCCCCTCCTATTTGTGTTAAGATTTTGGTGAAAGTCTATAGCAAAAGTATGCCCTCGCAGTGCACACAATTGCGGGGGGGGGCTCGACCCAAAAGGCCTGATAAACTAAAGAATTACTCACAAGGGGAGAGACATACAATATAATTAGTTTGAACTAAGGGGCCATTGCACTATTCTGTTAAGTTAATAATATCAGTCAGTCAAAATCGTAATTACAATTATAGGGAAATATATGTAAGGGCCCAATTACTTTTCATGCGGGGGTGTGTGAGGGTGGGGTGGCATTTTTTGTAGTTACGTCACTGTGAAAATCCAGTTCTTTTTGTAAATAATATACCTGTATAAGGTCTTTATTTCAGCGCTAAACTATTCAATATACACTGGGAGTATGTCCGAAAGTCACGTTTACCCAAGTCTCGGTCAATGATGCCGTTTTAGTAACATCTTGGGGAGGAGAAGCAAAGTTGAACCCTAATTTCTACAAAATGCGTGAACTGTTGATGACGTAGCATGTTTCAGAGTTCATACATCCATTGTAATAACTACGTAAAAGACAGAGGGTTATGAGAAAAAAAAAAACAGCAAGAAGGAAGTCTCGACTTTGTGCTTAGTATTAGTAATTACCCATAAACATAACCCATTAACCAAACGTTATAAATTTTTCAAAAAACAATTACGGCTTTGGTGGGGCGACTGCCTCCTTCCCCAACTGGCAACACTGGTCTCAGTTGCAAGTGCATGAAACGCAAGTACTGTGAGCGCAATCCCGATGGGGTCGTGTTCGAGTTAAAGCGAACACAAAAAGAAGTCGTCCATATATGTAAGAATACAATAAAAAAAATCAGGACTAGTAAGAATAACATACTCGTTAAAAACATTTTCATTGTCTTAGATTGTTTAATGGACTGGCATGGCCAGGTGGTTAGGGCGCTCGACACGCAATCTGCGGGTCGCGGGTTCAAATCCCCGTCCCACCAAACATGCTCGCCCTTTCAGCCGTGGGGGTGTTAAAATGTGACGGTCAATCCCACCATTTGTCGGTTAACGAGTAGCTCAAGAGTTGGCGGTGGGTGGTGAATTCTAGCTGCCTTTCCTCTAGTCTTTCACTGCCAAATTGGAGATGGGTAACACAGATAGCCCTCCGTCGTGTAGTTTTGCGCGAAATTCAAACCAAACCAAACCAGAATCGTTTAATGATTGACAATTAAATATGATTGATCAGACCTCAACCACCGAAAGTCATAATTATTAATTGAAGAACATTTATTTATTTTTATACTAAGTTTGAAGAGTGTCCCAGATGCCATGAACATGTTGAAAACTATTCTTACAGTACAAATCAAGATCAAACTGTAATGTAACTGAACAAAAGTATTCCTGCTTTGAGAAGACTACACAAAACAACATTTTGGGAGTTTCATTATGTTTTTCAAAATAAAAGATCGAACCATAAATTTATACAAAGTTTTATTTGAGAAATTCGTCAATTGGGTTTTGTCTTGTTCAAACTTGCCACTAAAACATGGAACTTTCTGTCCGATCGACTCATGATTTTAGGGTTAAATAAAATATAAAAAGCGTGTACAATAAGTATAATTTAAAGGTTTCCAGGCAATAGAAACTTTTTGTAGCTAAACATATATTTAATATTAAATTAGTCATTTTAATAATATAGGCTTAATGTTACTCCTTATCACTTACATGTTTGCTGAAGGATTTTTCTGATGGTATTACTAAGTTACAATCAATTTTTATTTGTAATATACAAAAACATGGATGGATATTGTAGTTGTTTTTCTTTATGATTTGTCATTCAGTTTTAGCATATTTTGTAAAACCAAAAATATTAGAATAAACAAGGTTAGTTGGATTTTATATATTTATGTAATTTTTCCTGTACTTTAGTTACAGCACCAGTAATCATTTCGAGAAGGTAAATTTATTCATAATATTCTATAATATACCACACTAGACTTTTTTGATCTATGAATGTAATTACTAAATGTGCGAATATAATTTACCAGCATAAATACAAATAATGTAAAAGTAGGAAAAGATTAATCACACTGGTTTTTTTTTTACTCTTCAACTTGTTTAAATACCCGCTGATAGCATTCACAATAATATTGTTTTTATACTTTTTTAAAAGCCCCTCCTCCCTTCCTCTCGTAATTCGGTAGTAATTCTAAGGCTTCTAATGCTAAAATCGGGTTTCAATACCCGTGGTAGGCACAGCACAGATAATCCATGTAATTTTGTGCTTAATAACAAAATAAGCAAACAAATCTATTTCATATGTGCTTCTTAGCTTCACGTTCAAAATTTTGCTTGAAGCTGTGTATCCAAGTGTTGTCAAGGTCATGCCTTAATCAATTTTGTAGTTTTTGTATTCTTTGTTAAACGGAGATATCAAAAAGTTTTGTTAATGGTGAAGAGATGAGCCAGAAAAATTGTAATTACTCAAAGAGGAAAGTAATACAATGTATTATCCTTCTTTTTGGTATTCTTCAAAACCTACGTATAAAAACAAAACAATAAACACTCATGTAAGATTACTAGACGACAAAGTTCAGTTTTTTATCTTAATCCTACACGATGATATTTTTTGATTGTCTTTGTTGAAGATACATATTGTTACGCCTCTGGTCGTTTGTTAATTTCCCGTATAATTTCTTTTGGATGAAACTTTAGCGACACAAGTCCTTTCTTAAATAAAACTAGTTTATTCTTTCTCAATTCAACTTTGTAATACACTTAATTTCCACAGTCACTTTAAGCACACGCTATAATTCACAATGATTCACGCACTTACTTACGATCGCTACCGCACTTGACTCAATTGTCGATCTTTATCTCTGCCTGTCTGCAATTCAATTCCGATTTTATTCGTCTCACGTTAACCGGCGCACTTATATACAGGAATAGAGGGCGCCTAGCACATACTGGATTATTCGTGATGTTCCCCGATCCTTCAAGAATATCATGACGTGTTACCAGGGTCACGTGACTACCGCTGTCGTAACAATATAATCTACAAGATAACTAGATAGTCGTGTATGTTTTAAGGGACGCATACAGTGCAGAAGACTTACGTCTATTTAAAATTAAGCAAGAGGTTAGAAAATTAAGAATAAAGTAAGTTCTCTGACTGTATGGGTTTGTATAGGTTTAGTATTTAAACAATAAATCCAGTTGTTACATGAAGATTCTGTATTTATTTAATTAACCAGAAATTCACTTGCTACCTTGAGGGTTCAGATTCAGTTTATTAACCCTATATCCTCTATATAAACCACAATAACTCTTTTATTACAGAGTAGCACCAGACTTGGCTAAATACCCCAAAATAATGTACTAGTTTTATGAATTAAGTTATGAACTTTCTCTCTCTAATGCAACTTCAAAAATAAGAAAAGGTATTCTGCCAAATAGGCCCTTGTTAGTGGCCTTAGATTGCACAGGCCTGCGATGGTTTTATTATCTTGAAATGTTTACATGTTCTACAGTAATTCCTGTACGTTGAATCCGAAAATGATATCTATTTTTCTCCATCACGGACATATTTTTCACAAAACGTTATATGTACTTTTACATAAGTGAATCATTTTAATTGAAATCGGGTCACATTTTGTTATGCTTAAAATGTTGACAACCACTGGCTATAGATTTCTTTAGACCAATCGCGACGTGAGACTCTTATCGATCGTTCTATAATCCACGAGAAACATACCGCTAGTATATAAACGGTTAATAGGCCGCATGATGTGTCATTTATGGATAGTATTTGTTTGTGCGTGTACTTCGACTTTTATTTTCAATATTATTTATTTGTCGCTATGACAACAAGAGGTTGTGTAAATGACCAAACATATTCTGTTATATTTGTGGTAAATTTGTTGTAAAGAAACAAAGGCAAAACATTAAAGAATTTGTCAAAAAGCGTATTACGCGTATTTTGGAATAATAGAGATTTGTAGCTTGAGAAAATAATCTAAACACTATTTCCAGCTTAGTTTGTAGTTTGTTTCCTTTTTTAGAGTCCTTAGTTATAGGCTTGAAAGCATAATATTTGCAATTATAGTATTTTGGCACTTGTGTATAAAGTTAAAATCATAAATAATATTCAACGTTAAACTGGTACACAATTAAAAACATTTTATTTAGGCCTATCTATGGCCTTCAAAAAGTTGACGACTTTACATGTTTCGACGTTACAACGTCATACTCAGGAGTGAATTACAAGACAATAGCCAAAGTATTTATAGCTTGTTAGTAGGTCATTGACCTGTATGTTATTTTTCATACATTCACACATTTTGATTCAACTTGTTTCAATACTTTTTTGACGATCCCTATTCTCCTTTTTAAATTAATAATATTTAATTATCTTGTGAAAAAGATACTTAATAGTAAGTTTGATACTTCACGTGTTACCCATATTTTAGTGAGTCTCATAATCTTATTATACAATGGACTAAATTACAAGTTTGATATTAATACTTACCTCAAAGGTGTAAATGTTGACTTTTGATTGTATAGTTTTCACTGATACAAAATATTATTGAGTAAATTGGTTGTAATAAAACATTTACGCCAAATGCACGTCTTTTGGGTTATACTGTATAGTCAGTCACATGAGTATCACTTTATAAACATGCTACATTCCTTGCTACTGTTTTTAAAATAATTCCTCCGAAAATGTGTTGAGCATTTACAGAATATTGGCATTAACATCTGTCAAATAAACAAAACTAACGAAATCCCAGTTATCTTAGAATCGGTAGACTCTATTTGAAGGGATGGTCAAGGTATTATTACTTGTTAAATAGTTTGTTCATTACCTAATAAAAAATATTGTATGACTGAAAAATACCAAATAATACATTATTCCAGACTCATAAAGCACCCAAATGATTATGAAGAAAATATTTGCAAGAAAATACACCCACTTGGGATTTTTATGCAAGCTTTTCGCTGTGTCCTGCATTCTCTTTCAGGTCAACTTAATGATAAAAATAATAGCCATGTTCTTTTTTTACTCTAGAGTATTTTGTCATTTATACACCTTTATCACTTTCAAGCATATGCAGTCAGTACTAGGTTTTTAAAAAATATAAACCACAAAACTTTTCAACTCGATGAAGATTTCTGCATGTTACAGCCGAAAGCTTGCATAAAAAACTCTAATCATTTTTTGTAAGTTTTTCTCCATGACGAATACTATTACTTAATCTTAGAAACTGTCCCAAAAATTACACCATATTACAGAGCGAACGGTTTGCATGTGCTAGAGCAACGCCTTCGTCTATAAAATGAAAGCTATGGTTATAAAAGAGAACCCCCCAAAGCCTAGGTGCATAAGCTAAAAAAAAATCACAAGTTTGGGTCACATCTCAACATCAATGATTATTTTCATAAGAAGGGTATGACGAAAGAAACTGAAATCATTGGTATTCCATTCAATCATATATATATATATATATGTCAAGTTCTTTGATTTAGCTCCAATTTACTTTTACGTCCTTGTTCTCTTGAAACGTCTACCTATAGTGGAAAGTTTGTCAAGATATGACGTCTAAGATAGACCATCTTGTGAAGAAGTTTGTTCACTGGAAATTCTAGGCCAGGCAACAGTGTGCAATAATGACAATCAGATGGAGCATAATTGACACAAAGGGGATAGTTGAGATTGCAGCGTGAAACATGGAACATTGTTTATATAAAGTGTAATTAACTCACCTACATAGCGTTTCTTAAAATATGTTCATACCATCGAATCCATTTATAATTATAAGTTTTTTTCTTCTGTTACTTTATTGATTTAGAAAACAACAACAACACAAAAACCACTACCAGGGGATATAGTTATTAAAATTATTATCATACTAGTAATATTTAAAATACACAAAAAGAGTTTTGTGATATACATACCACTTTGGAGTCTTCTACATTATGTCTTACTCTTGTACCAGTATCTTTTGGCCAACATTCATGCCAAATATCGTAACACATTGGAAACATAATTAAACAATAAACAAGTTATAAATTAAACCATGTCTAACTTAAATATTCTTTATTATGGCATTTTGATAAATAGCTGAATAATCAACTTGTTTAACTTGAGCCATTGCATTCAATTGTATATAGTCAGTAGTATATGACGGATAAAAAGCTTTATCGTTATTAAAGCCAGTAAACAGTTAATTCAGGTTATGAAAGAACCCATTTCAAAACTTTCAAACTATAAAATATCTATAGAATTACTTTTATACTGCTTTGGAAAGGTGTTTGAAAACCAAGTCAATATTCAGTTGGTCTGTTTCTTAAGATATTAATAGCTAAAAGTCAGCGTAACATTAGTTATGAAAAGATACTCAGACTTGATCAATGATAATTTAATCCTGATATGCAATAGAATCTTCTTCAAATTGAGTCGACAATATCTGGTTGCCAGAAGTGTATAGATCCAAGTGCTTCAGTAAAATTAACTACACAAATCTTGATTTATGTCGAGATTTGCAGATTGTAACGATCAAGAGAGAAACAAAGCCCATGTTATCTTCAATGAGCCATTCAGGAACGACATGATTACTGTGGGCAGTCACATCATCGTCTTGAAAGAAACTTTGATTTTTAGGTAGAGATACAGTTAGTGTGTTGTGGAAAGAACAAAATCAATGTCAAAGTCAATAGAAAGATTTCATAACGTAGAACTAAATGTAAAACATAATATCACCCCAGGCAGCTTAAACTGTGGAAAATCTACTAAAGTGATTGAGCGTTTTATGCAAGTTTCGTTTAATGTACAGCCTACCAAGCGTAGTTCAAAAAGTCTCTTTAAAAGCATACTGTCAACAGTGAACCACGACCTTACCTGTAGGTTCACTGAAACTGTACTTTCGGTTTACATTAAATGTTCTTGTTTTCACTTTTCACATAAGCTGAAAATAGTCGCAACTCATTTGTTGAAAGATGAGTTGTCTGTGTTGAAAGTATCAGAACACTGAGATAATCTGTACTATAAGTTTATATTCACAAGGTGGTTCACTAAGACAATCTGTACCATAAGTTTATCTTTACAAATTGGTTCACTGAGACAATCTGTACTATAAGTTTATCTTCACACGTTGGTTCACTGAGACAATCTGTACCATAAGTTTATCTTCACATGTTGGTTCACTGAGACAATCTGTACCATAAGTTTATCTTCACAAGTTGGTTCACTAAGACAATCTGTACCGTAAATTTCTCTTCACAAAACAGTTCTCTAGGGCAATATGCACCATAATGTTATCTCCACAAATTTTTTAACTAAATTATCAATTTCTATTAAATGAGTCCATTCTAGATACATACTCGTGATTATACTAACAATAAACTATAAAAAAAAGCTATGCTTTTGCCAATTTACAGCAGTAGAATGTGATCATTAGTCAACTAGTTGAATCATGATATGTCCTATTCTTTTTTTGGGGTGGCGGATGGTATATATATATAACCTAGATGTATTTATGTAGACCAGTACCAGCATTCAAACAAGACAGGAGGAAATATTAATCAAAAGGAATTATCACTGCATTCAAAGAAGAGGAAAATGTAATAACATTTTGGATCACAAAGTTAAATACATGAACACCAACTAACAAAGAGTTGTTAAAGTAAACCTGAATAAAGAGAGTTTAAGGAACAATGTGCATGAGCATAAATAGGGAAAACAACAAAGGTGTGCTCATTTCTTTCAAAAGGTGCAACAGAGGAAGCGTGCCCTATTATATAGTGTAATTTTAACACATTCCGAAATGTACTGGAGACATGACAGTACTATGTTATCGATTTTTCAAACATGGAGAAGTGAAAGACAGAATCATATTAACAGCCCTATATATCAATTCATTACCAGGATTTCTAATATCACCAAGAATCAGAAACGAATCACTTGTCAAGATAGGAGACCAAAACAATAATACATGAAATCTGGCTACAAAGATAATATTTGAACAAATTCATCAGGTGTTGAACATAAAAGACACAGGCTGTTTTCCAAGAAGAATGGCTTGACACGGAATTCCTGAAACCTGGTCATCAGGAAGTGAAACCGCATCGTGAGGTCGAGTAAAGAAAGTGATGTTTTACGGGAACATTGCAAAGGTGTCAACCAAAGGTTTCAAGGTAAGTTGTGAAAAAAGAGGTGCTATGTAAAAAAATGGGAAAGAGTATTTTTAGTATAAGTAAACGGAAGTGGAAGAAGGCTCTTGTTCCACTTTTCATGTTCAAGGCTTTCAATACTGCAAACTTTTTCACAGAAAATCACAAAGAATTGAAACCATATTGACTCATAAAACATTGTCTGCAAAGGACCTTAAGAAGTCTCAGAAGCCAGAATTAACAAAGAAGAAGTATGGTAGGTGGGTATATGTTTGAATGTATCGACATTGTTACGCCTCCGTTCGTTAGTTAATTTTCCGTAAAAATTCTTTCCGAAGAAACTTTACCGATACAAGTCCTTTCTTAAATAAAACTGGTTTATTCTTTCTGAATACAACTTTGCGATACACTTAATTTCAACAGTCGCGCTATAACAAACGCTATAATTCACAACGAACGTCTCACGTGCTCAACTCAACAATACCCTGTCCGCAGTTCAATTACACATTGTTGCCGTCACGTTGTGACCGTCTTATATATACAAGACTACTGCATATCTAGTAAACGCAAGAGCATTCATGAAGGAACAGGATATTTCTAGAAGTCAATGACGTGATACTAGCGTCACGTGACTTCCGCTGTCGTAACAACATAAATCTGTAAGGCAGCATTCTGAAGGACATCAAGTTTATGAAGGTTTGGAATTGTAAAAAAAACATATCTATTTCCTCTGTTAAGAGAATCCACTAGAAAATTTAGAAATATAAAGTTTCTGAGTTACTACTTGACTAAAGAGACACCCTGAAGAAATGAGTCTTTGGAATTTTAATAGTGAAGGTATGATAGGGTGTCTAATTATATAACCAATACAAAAGTATAATTATACTATCACAGTGTCGCTGCGACCAGTGGTTAAATTGGAATTTTGAAAGAGATGGAACTTCCCTTTGTAATCCAATTTGCCATTCCTATCAGAAGATCGGGAATGCTAATGGCTTGCATTCCGAAAAGGTGGATTGTCGTTCCGAACTGTTACTCCCTAATTTAATCTCTGACCACGAATTAACAGCGCTAAATTTGCATATACTTATTCTTCTGCTCTTAAACAATCTACCGTGCTAAGAAACTAGTTTTGGTCTACAATTCAATGTACCAAGATTAAACAAGAGTTAATCATATGCACCATAAATTCAGAAACGCAGATAAATAATAAAATAAAACTGTGTGGTAGAATGATAAAAGCGAAGCAAATTTAAGAACAGGACAAATATCAAAATGTTTTAATTCAGAAGGACAAACACTAATTACCTGGCTGTTATGGTAGGAATCCTAAAGAAAGCTTCTGATAAAAAGTATTAAAATGTGTGAATATGGAATAAGTAAATCCATCGGGTTCAAAAGAAGTAACTCACTGACGAAAAAGAAGAATATGAAGAAAGAAATCTCTGATTCAGAAAAACGAAACATAGTAAAGGAAAGATTACTTGTGAACCGGAAAGAAAAGAAAGCATGTGAAGTCAAAAAACGGGGAAAAAGCTTCATGCCAATCAATGTAATGGATTCATGATGGGGAAATCAAAGTTTAATAATGAAGATAAAGACGGTTGATAAAATATAAAACATTTTATTTACAAGGTTCGACGATAGTCAATAGTTTTCTGTGCTTTCATGAACACAAGTGGCTAGAAAACTGCCCACATGAATTCAAACCTGTCCTTTACAAACGCTATATTGATGACCCTTTCTTGCTGTTTCAACAATCAAGCCACGATTCTAAGTTCCTTTCTTACCTTAGTTCCCAACACCTCAATATCAAGTTCACATCTGAACTCGAGAAAAATGATTCATTACCTTTCCTAGACGTCATGATTACCAAAGAAGGTAAACACTTTTCTACCTCTGTTTATCATAAAAGAACGTTTACTGGCCTCTACACCAATTTCAATAGTTTTATCCCCAACTTCTTCAAACGTAATCTGGTTATATCATTGTTGAATATAATGTTTAATATTTTTTCTAATCATTTTATTTTACACGAAGAAATTACCCTTCTACATAAACACATGTTAAATAATGACTATCCGATTGATTTTCTAGCGAAGATTATACGCAATTTCCTAAACAACAAATTCCAACCACCAGCTAATGTACACACCGTCCCCAATTTCCCCCTCATTATCTCCCTTCATTTTATAGGTTCGTAATCCCTACCAATTAAAAAACATGAGTGGCTGGGTTTAAGTAGTGGATGGTAGGTTCTGTTAGATGCTCCTAAATGTTCACAGACTCTAATTTTTTAAGTGGAGTTTTGTTTTGCCAATGCACGTGACCTTACAGTCACTATACATATATTTATTTATACACGAGCCATGAACGTAAAAGTTTAGGTACTTGATCTTTGTACTGAAATAAGAGCTTAATGCGGAGGCTAGGTCTGTATATTAGTTTAAGGCTGGGTCTGTATATTAGTTTAAGGCTGGGTCTGTATATTAGTTTGAGGCTAGGTCTGTATATTAGTTTGAGGCTAGGTCTGTATATTATTCTAAGCTGAATTTGAGGATAGAAGTTTTTTATTAGGGAAGAGAGTTGCATTCGTTCACATTCTGAAACCACAGATCACAATATTTCATTTAACTATTTCTCTATCATCACCACAGGGTCTTCAGACCTTCACCTCTACATTAAATAACGTCTACTCACAGCTAAAGACCGCCTGACCCTTAACGACTCACAAAGCTCTTTAGATCTAAAATTGGTCTAAATTTTCACACTTAACTCAGCTGTTGTGTAATATATATATATACAAACATCGTTTTATTCGTCCATTTACCGCTTTTCTTAATAACTAACTAAACTAATGATTATGTTATTATATTATAATTTTAGTAATAATCATCTTTGTAACAAAATTTTCAAATTTCGCTGAAGATGGAATAAGTTATTCCAAAACGTTCGAACCTTGTAAATAAAATGTTTTATGTTTTATCAACGGTCTTCATCTTCATTAGCGAACTTTAACAACGTATACCTTAGTTATGTGTTGTAGAAATGAAATACTTCCGCAACTACTTCTCCTTCAGCAAATAGCCTGAAATTCACCTGTTGAAAAGGCCAGGATTTGGTTTCTATGCTCCAATTAGCGTTCTGTCTTTTCTTTTGAAGTTTATACACTTCAACTTATAATCCATAGTTTCAGATGTATATTGTCCACTTTATTTCTGAATTATATGAAATAATGAACATTAGAAAAAAAAAGATAACAAGATCTTCATGTTACAAAATTAGATCATTATTGTACAAAACTTAGGCCAATTTTCTAGAACAATATGTGATGTGGAAACAAAAATTACATCATTATTCTGATGGATCAAAAAAGTGGTACTTTCTGGAAGAATTTGTCCTTTATGTCAAGTTCAATTATTTATTAACAATGAAATATAAAGTAAAACATTTCGTGTGCGGAATAACTTTTATGACGTTTGAGTAAAGATGTTGACCGTAGGACAGGTTAAGGAACAAACATGTTGCTTCCCTAGGTAATTACATTTTACATACCAATGAGGCTATCACAAAATAAGTACATATTGCAACAACTGTTTTCTCTCGAGACTTAAAACATGGAAACATCATTAGACTTTTATTAACAATTTAATCAAAACTCCATTAAAAACCCTCATATAAAATTAACAGTTTAACCAAAACTCTATTAAAAACCCTCATATAAGATTAACAATTTAACCAAAACTCTATCACAAATCTCATATCAAATTAACAGTTTCACCAAAACTATTAAAAACCTCATATCTAATTAACAGTTTCCCCAAAACTATTAAAAACCTCATATCTAATTAACAGTTTCACCAAAACTACTTAAAAACCTCATATCTAATTAACAGTTTCACCAAAACTATTAAAAACCTCATATCTAATTAACAGTTTCACCAAAACTATTAAAAACCTCATATCTAATTAACAGTTTCACCAAAACTATTAAAAACCTCATATCTAATTAACAGTTCCCCAAAGCTATTAAAAACCTCAT
>NW_013666028.1:83432-85255 GCF_000517525.1 Limulus polyphemus
TCTTTTTTCTTTTTTTTTATCCATCCCAATTTTGACACCAATTTGTTAAGTATCTGCTTGTTTGGTAATTCCAGTAAAAATTATTTCTGAGGAACTTCAGCGATACAAGTCCCTTCTTGATTAAAACTAGTTTATTCTTCTCCGATACAACTTTTTGTAATACACTGAATTTCCACAGTCACTTTAAACTTAACAGCCTTTATAACACACGCTATAAATCACAGTGATTCACACACTTTACTTACGGTGCCTACTGTTCGCTTGACTCAATTATCTATATCTTCAATATATCTACATATCTATCTATCGTTGGCTTTATTTGCCGGGCTTATATACAAAAAAAGATGGCGCCTGGCAAACACTCGGACATTCGCGAGGTTCCTCGATAAGTCATGATCCTTCGAGAAACTCCAACGCGCGTGCTCCCAGCGTCATGTGACTTCCGCTGTCGTAACAATATATATAAGCATTGTTTAATCCGTCCATTTACCGTTTTCCTTAATAAGTAACTAAACTAATGATTATTTTATTATATTATAATTTAGTACAAAACATCTTTGTTACACTATTTTTCGATTTTGCTGAAGATGAAATAAGTTATTTCGAAACGTTCGAACCTTGAAAATAAAATGTTTTATGTTTTATCAACTGTCTTCATCTTCATTGTCAATCATGGTATTACTAGTGTGGAATAGGGTCCCTGTAATTTTATAGACAAGGTACAAACACATATTATTCCTTTAAAATCTGGTTACCTGAGTTTATTTTGGATTCTTACTTTGCTAATTGCCAAAAAATATAAATAGTGGGCTATGTTTTTTGCATTTAGACGTTTGTGTTGTTGTTGGGTTTTACGTCACGTTATGGGCGTGGTTTAATTATTAGAGCCATCTTAAAAGTTTACTATTAGTAATGCTAACCTGCTGAGCTTGTAGTTCAAGAAATAAATCACTTTTGTCATCATTAATAGGACTGTAGTTTATATTATTTTTAAACTGATTAATTCAAAAAAAGCTGCCCAAAGACTAGAAAATTTCAAGGGAAGTAGCCAGTATTACCGAGTGTGTATGTATGTGTAGGGTAAGTTTTTTTTCCAAAAAACAAAAGTAAACCTTTTCTTCTACATAAAGAATTTAAGTGATTTACCTTTATCTAAATGAAACTTCTAAAACAAAAGTATTCAGACTTAAGAGATCAAAAACAAAGCTTAGCTTACCCCCACATTAATAAGATGCTTGATTGCAAACGTCTTGGGTAAGCCTTGTCAATTAAAAGAAAAATCAGAAGTAGTTAGGCTTTTAGGAATATTGAGGTGATCATTTGACCTCCCCTCTCGGCTACGCCCCTGAGTGTTACAACAATACTCCTTCTTACTTCACACAAAGAAAATTATTTGATATTGAAAATATTTATTGAAAATATACCACAGTTATGAATAGTTTTTACAACTAGTTTAGAAGTGTAACAGAACTTGAATTGGAATAACTTATCTTAATTCTCAATAAATACTAAAATATTGTTACGACAGCGGAAATCACGCGATGCTGGGAGCATGCGCGCTGGAGTTTCTAGAATGATAATGAATTATCGAGGAACCTCGCGAATGTCCGTGTGTTTGCCAGGCACCCTCTTTTTTAGTATATAAGCCCGGCAAATAAAGCCAGCGATATAGATAGATAGGCAGATAGATCAAAGAGATCGATTGAAGAGATAGATAGATAACTAAGTAAAGCGAACAGTAGGCACCGTAAATAAAGTGTGGGAATCACTGTGATTTATAGTGTGTGTTATAAAAGTTGTTAAGTGTATTACAAAGTTTGTCC
>NW_013666028.1:86124-108046 GCF_000517525.1 Limulus polyphemus
AGTTTCGTCGGAACAAAGTTACGGAAAATTAACTAACGACTGGAGGCGTAACAATATCAAAGTTTGTGATACATATAGGCATTTAACCCTACTATTCAATCATCTGTTGGTAGTTTTCACTGAAGTAGACTCCTAAATTATAAAATTCCAAAACTTACATCATAACACCACTAGTTCTTCTACACCTTAGCAAATAAAAAACTAACATGATATTTATTATGCTTCTTCTCAGATCTCTTAAATTTTAAAAGAGTTATTGCTATATTGTTCTCAGCATCCTTTTGTCTAAATCCTTATGATTCTTGTAATAAGGAGATTAATACGAACAGGGTACACTTCAAGTAAGATCTTCAAAGCAACAATAATCTTTTTACTCTTAATCTCATAATTAAAAAAAAAAGGAGTTATGATACTGATTTACTTCTAATAACCACAGCTAAATGTCTAGTCGAAACATGAAGCTTTTCTCGATAATCAGAACCAGTTATAAAATGAAGGAATAAGATAAGAAAATCTGCGCTGTGCATGTGTGATATTTAGGTACACTGACGTCTGACAGAGAAGCCAAACGTTGCCACAGAAATACAGATTCAAGATTGTTAAGAAAATAATAAATTGGACATGGCAGTCGAGGAGAAAACAAGTACACAGGTCAACGGATAAAAAAATCTTTATTTACGGTAATTGTATTTATGTTTGTTTATCATACTGGCTGGCATAAAACCTTTAGTTGACCTTATTGGCTTCTAGAATAGAGAGGAAATATTTTCCTGCAATGTCCGCACTGACTCACAGAAAGAATAATAATTGTGATTTACATTTGCACAAGACAAGGACAGGAAAACTTATGATATACTGTACTTTACCAGTAGACAAAGAGTTCAAATGTAGTATACTATAATTTCAAACTACATATGTCATTGACTTTTCATCAGTTTCGCCAGTATTTTTTAGTGGTGGTGTTCATTTCAGAAATCAATAATGCATGTACGTCTAAGCTGTGTCAGTAGCAGTCCAGTACATGGTCCATAACAAAGTTTAAATCAGATTGAAGAAACTCATTAGTAAATGAAAGGGATTGTATATACAAAATTATAATGTCACAGTTAAAATGTAGGCGAGGTTCAAAAAGGGTGTTTGTCACACCTTAGGAACCCCCTGTTGATGCATAATCACACACTTTCTCATGTCAGTTTCATTCTCCCCTCTTTTATCTGGTATATTGATTAGGACACTTGACTCGCAATCTGAGAGTCGTGAGTTCGAATCCCTGTCACACTGAACATATTGCCCTTTCAGCCGTGGGGGAGTTATAATGTGATGGTCAATCCCACTATTTGTTGATAAAAGAGTACCCCAAAAGTTGGCGGTGGGTGGTGTTGACTAGCTGCCTTCCCTCTAGTCTATCACTGCTAAATTAGGGATGGCTAGCGCAGATACCCCTCATGTAGCTTTGTGCGAAATGCAAACCAAACTCTCTTTTATCTGCTGAAGAACCATATTCAGGTTTTCGACAGCAGACTGAAACATGCAAACAAACACCAAAACATAATTTACTTAGATCTAACACCTCTTACATTGCAGAACTATCTGTGTAAGCTCTCTCAGCCACGTAAAAGTGGAAGGTCCATTCACAGGCTGGATGGCATGACACGGGATTCATATAGAACATCTCGAGTGCTGAAAGCAATTTTAGGCCTGCTTTAATTATCTATCCTAATTTGCCAATATCCAAAGGTCAGAGCTAAAATGTTCAATTAATGGATACCTTCCAGTGTGTTCACACATTCGTCTATCCATAGAAGTCGAAAGGTAACAATGTGAATCACCATGTTTACTCTCCTGAAATCAACACAAAGCGTGGGTGTTCTCGTCTTTTTTTTTTGTGAGAATCATCACTGTTGACGGTCAAGTTCTTTCCAAAAGTTGTATCATTCCACGTTTGAACATCTACTGTATCCAAGCACTGCTCCAGAAAAGAATACACAGCTGCTGATTTATTGGTCACAAACCATCCATATCTATGTGACATCATGTTACTATTGTCTGACCCAAACAGTTATGAGGTCCCACAAACAATTAAGCATAATGAAACAGCAAATCACTGAGTTCCTGTCAATGTGTCAAATCCACATTGCTTGTGTATCTACTTTTGAATGTGGTTTGATAGAAGCAACCCTAGTTGCATAACTAGGTCCAGCTACGTCCACTTTGTTTACCATATCCATGACCATTCAAGCAGGAACCTGAACAGTTAACAGTCCATAATTATATAGTAACACAAATAAAAGTAGCTCTGCTATTAATCGAATTTCGAGTGTGAAAATATTTACAGAGTTAAAGCTGAAACTTTGACTTGAATGAGTTTTAGAAAAGAGACTAAGCACAGTGTTGAGTGCAAAACAACAAGTCAAAAGTAATGAATGAGAGCACTAGATGTTGGATGGCATTTCTCTAGAGACATTTTACAGGAATTATCGAAACAGTTCTATAGAGAATTTGTTTTAAAGTAACAAAGCATGACATTATGTACACAGAAACAATAACACAATATCTTTCAGAGTGAAGATGCTACTCACGTCATTGGTTTGTCCCCCGTGAAAGTAGAGAGAGTTTAACCACCCAATATTTTAAAACTGAAACGCTGTGATGTTACTAGAAAACCAAAATTAGACCTATACTAATATAACGTCTGTGAGAAAAGTTACAAATACCTAAGTGGGACATTAGCCATTGCTTGGTGTGACTAACAGATGAAATAAGATCAGCACTGTACAAAACAGATTTTCTACAGTCTCGGGCAAAATCTTTGCATATTTTGTAACAAATAAGGTGGAATACAAATACACTTAGCACTGTGAAACTGAGAAATACACGTTCTATTAAACATTTACATGTGTAATTTGTATAACGAGACAGGTTCTGTGGACATCATGAACGATTTATCAGAACAGCAAACAATTTTATCAGACACCTGTAGAAAGATATGTAACTCAACATTTCACCTATCACAACAAAGCCTTATCAAAACATATATGATGACTATGTATAACATCAATTTATTACAAAGAGCGTCTGTAACCTTATAGCAGTTCACATTAAACATTCAGTACTTGGTTGGGTCACTTCGAACTCTAATGACCTCCAGAAGGCGACATGGCATGCTGTCGATGGGGTTATTGATGTAACCCACCGTGATTTCACCCTAACTTGCCACGAGAAGGCACTGCAACTCGGCTATAGTAGCAGGTTTAGAGTTGTGGTTAGCAATTTTCCGGCTCAGTTCTGCCCAACATTTCTCAATGGGATTACAGTCTGGAAACTTTTTTGCCATGACAATCTGTACAATATGTACACTGTGGGCAGTGGTATTGTCATCTTGGAACACAAAGTTATTGCCAAACCTTACCCTAACATATGGCAGAAATATCGTCTCCATGCTCTGCCTGTAGCAGTCGCCATTGACGCTTCCCTGGAGGATATGACTCTTCAGTGTTCCATCATGATGAATAGCTACCCAAACATGCATACACCACCTCCTGTGTGTTCTCTGTCGGAAAGACAGCGTTCCCTCATATGTTCTCCAGGCAAACGACGAGCATCAATTCTACCATCAGCTTCAACAAGCCGGAAGCAGGACTCATCTGCAGTTTCCTAACTGTAAGTTTACACGATTTCTTGCCCAAGTAACACGGTGATGACATTGAATTCTGGTTAATATTGGTTTGCAAATAGCCCTTCTTGCAAAATAACCTTGTTTGATCAATCTCATATTTACTCAGTCTCATACCCTGGAATGAATGTGTTCAAAACACGGTAACCTCGGACAGTAGTTATTTAGCATCTACCAGTAGACTTTCCTGGAACGACGTTTCCTGTAGTCCAATGACGTTTCAGAATTCTTGATACAGTACAATGGATTACCCTACTGTTCTGGCAATGTCTATTTGTTTCACACCATTTCTGGACAGTCGAACAGTTTGGCACCCTATAACTTCTGGCACGTGAGAAGACGTAACTCTACATCAAGTACAGAAAAACTGTTTGAACCAAGCATTGATTTGTTTCGAAAAACAGATGTGTATTTGTGTTTTGACGAACAAATGCATAAAAACCTTATACAGACCAGAATAACAACTCGTGCATGTTTGTCCGATCATATGCTACCTTCTCTGTTACTACTCGGGCCTTTATTCAATAACTACTCCATGCATGTAGACAATAACATCAATATAGAACAGTACGTAAACATTTTGGCCAAGACTGTGTAAATAAAAGTTTAAAGGTAATCTATGTTGTTTACTTTTCTCTGTAAAGAGAGAGAGAAAGGAAAATATGGTTCCTATCGGTACAATACTAGTACTATTTTCAATTTGCTGATATCCTTCCTGAAGTAAGGGGACCAAAACTGTATCAAATACACTGGACTTACTAGAGCTTTACATTGGGATACAATAATATTATTGTTCTTAAATTCAAAGTTTCTAGCATTATTTGTTCGTTTCAGCACAACTATACACTTAGCAGAGGCCTTTTGAATTTGAGCAACAATAACACCTAAATCAGTCTCTCTTTTTTCCACATATCAATTCACCTTTCATACCAAAAGCAAGTTATTTCTAAATTTACATACCTAAAATAAATAATTTTACATTTCTAATATTGAAATATATCTTCCACACTCTGGCCCACTCATCAAAAGCGTCAAGGGCCTTTTGTAAAAGAGAAGCACTCTAGACATAATTGACTTTTCCCAAAATTATAAGGAAACATAAAAACCACTGGCTTTTTTTTTCTTGACTAAATGTAGTACAATTAAATATGTGATGATTCGCGATTTCAAGCTATTTTTAATACAAGTTTAACTAAACTTTAACTTTCAAGATGACCACACGTGCACAAAACGAAATAGGAAATTTGCTAGTATTGTAAAAAATAGAAAGAAAAACAACACAGAAAGACAGAGCATTAAAATAAGATAAAAATAAAAAAATAAATAAAAGTAGATTAAGAAGAAAGAGACACAAAATTAAAAGAAGACCATGAAGAAAGGAACAGAAAATAAAAAAAGAGGCAGAAAATTAAAAGAAAACCAAGTGGTATTGTTTGTTTACTTATTGAATTTCACACAAAGCTACTCAGATCATCTGCACTAGTGTCCATAATTTTGAAGTGATAGACTAGAGGGAAGGCAGCTAGTCAACACCACCCACTGCCAACTTTTGGGATACTCTTTAACTACATAAAATTGGATTGACCATCACATTATAACGCCCTGGCGGCTTACAGAGTGAGCATGTTCAGCGACAAGATTCTAACCCGCGACCCACAGAGTGTGAGTTGAGTGTCCTAACCACCAAGCCATGCCAGGCCCTACCAAGAGATAAGAGATGTGAATTTAAGAGAAAGATATATAATATTAAAAGAAGAATTAAGCATAAAAATAAATTTGATAGAATATAAGATTGATGAAGCTATTGGAGATGTACAGAGTGATTACAACAATAAGGTTGAAGAAGTACAGAAATGTAGTAGTTATGAAATTGAAGAAATACAAAAGAAAAGTATGACACAATAAAACATTTGGAAAAAGAATTAGTAAGTGCAAAGAAGGAGCTTTGATAAAGGCAAAGGCGAAGCCCGCTACACCTATTTCTTCATCTGCCCAATAATTCCAACCTAAAACATCATTTACTACAAATATGGAATAGGAGAGCCCGTTTGGCCTACACCTATTAATTAACACTACTGCTGTTCCATGTATTACTGCAAGATCTTCCTGAGCTAATCCAGCCGAATCCAGTTCCAAAATTTAACTGGCTCACTAAACAACATTACCTGATTGAGAAATCAACAGAAAATGATGAAAAGTGCCATGGGAGACCTTTCAGGTAGAATAGTGAACAAAAGGCTATTTCTCTTTTTGCCCATTTGAAAATGCCAACTTGTACAAGATTAAGTAGTCTTCCAACTGAGAGTTGCAATAACTATCAAGCATTGGTAACTATTTTATCCAGTACGTTAGGAGTGACACACCAGAAGGACGTACTCATAGCAAATGTTCTAAAACAGTGTATGGAGGAAAGTCGAGACCTTAGCTGAATTTCTGAAATATTTGGAAAGCTTTTCCAACTATCTTACCCTGATGCTTTACATGAAATGATGGATTTATTGACATATTGATATGTGACTAATTTATAGATGATATAATGGTAGAAGCAAAATAGGTATAAATCTTTAAAGAAAGCTCTCCAAACTTGAATCCATTAAAGTTGCAGGTAAACTATTAAAGATACCATTCAGAAGTTACAGGACCATCAGATCGACTAGTGTTGAAACATCAACACTCCCTAACAATAGCCTGGAAGAACTAAAAGAGTTAGTTAGGCAACTAATTACACTGACTTGAGAAAATAAACCACAAAACAATAAGTTATACACGTATAATTTGAAAAAACATGTTGCAAGGAACTGCAGACAAAAGCCTGTGTGGAATAAAATCTCCTCCCAAAGGATATAAAAAAGAGGGGACTGCTATCGTTGTGAGAACTATGGCCATTATAGCCGAAAACTTCTATTCAGCCAAGAGATGATGTTCAATCAGATCAAAGAAACAACAAATAGTTAACCAGACATCAAGAAAACCGGAATTAGTTGGATCTATGGGACAAAATTCATCATTTGAAAAAAATTGTCCACGAATCTCCACGAGTTTATTGAAAGAAAACATAATAGTATATTGAACGACACTGGTTCTGCAGCTACAAAAGCTCGATCTGATTTGGTAATGAAAAGTGGGAATCTGCCTCCAGAGATGATGAAAGAAGAGGGATTAATGTGAAAGTTGGAAGTTACCCTAAGGGTAAAATAAATGTTCTACACCTCATGATCTTTGAGTAATTGACATCAATGAAGAGTGCCTATTTGGAACTGACATAGTTTGGAGATATGAATGTGAGGTTAGGCTAGCTTTAAGTAACTTCACAATCTATGCACTACATAACAATTGCTATGCCAGAACTTGAGCTTCCAGTTACAAGAAGGAAGGTGGTCATTGTACCATCAAAAAATAAAATGCTCGTACCAGTAGCAATTAGGGATAAAGCTTCATCTGATGATTGGGATCTAGAGGAATCGAACTCTCTGGTTTGTCCTGGGATTTATGGTTGCAATACCTCTTGTGAATCTGAAGGATAAAGAGGTCATACATGATTTTACATGGGAAGGACTTAAATTAGCTTGTGATAAAATAAAAAGTCACTATGATGTTAATAAGGTTAAATCTGGTCAAGGTGACACGATATGGCTGGACAACGTTCATTGCAAGAAATGATGAACTGTGAAGTTAAGTAGGTGTTTGGGAGTATCATACATTGTACTGAAAAGAATCGCTAATATGCTTTACAGAATCCTGAAGGATAGGCAGTCCAAGTCAAAGGTCATAAAATTTGATCATTTTTGAAAGTGTTATAGTGAAAAAATGGTCAACTGGATACTTTCAAAGAAGAATTTGCCTGCAGGTAAGTCAACCTGCCAAAGAGCCCCGGGTTTATGTCGTGTCCACTTCTAGAGATAGTCAAGGATAGAGCTACCATTTGAGTTACTTGACCATCGATCCAGGGAGAACTCCCCTAGTGACAATAAAGAAAGTGAAGATAATGGACAAGAGGATATCCCATCTGCATACCATAAGCCTTGAAAAAGAAAAAAAAACACCAAAACGATTTGTGAATGGACAATTTAGTGTATTGTTTAATTTGTACATTAGGATTTTTAAAGAGACTTTAATCCAGGAAAGGTGTGCAATGTCGTAAGCTCCATTTCAATGTTTGAATTTAGACGTTTAATAGCGAGCGCATGGTGTTAAAATCTAGAAAGTTCATAACAGTTGTCTTAGATTCTGGCAACTTCACGTACTTGGTAGAAGTGAGAGTTCTGTAAAAATAAAAACAGTTAATGAATGTTCGAGTAGTTGATAACTGAGTAAAGAATTAATGCTTCTTTAACCTCATCTGTAAGTTAATCAACTTTTATTAAAATCAAGGAATTTTTTTATTAAACAATATTAATGATTTAGGCTCACAGTAGTTTCGGAGTTTCTGTTGAATTATGTATTTAAAGCTAAGCTTATAGATAATCGTGGAAATAAATAAATTTATTATTGTTAAGTGGGCTGGGTACCGCATTACTTGTGCAAAATAATCTGCCGAACGAAAGAACAAATTTATACAACATTATAATTTATAATGCATAATAGAAATGCATGCTACTTCAACAAACAGAAGTTCGAATATTAAGGAATACGTTTTTTTCTCTCATGAAACTTTGAAAAGTTTTCCTAGGTCATTTGGTCCTACACTAGGAATAACCTTCTCCCTTCTGACATTCTAATTTTTGTTCCATTTCTTAATTATAAATTTGATTCCTCTACCTATGCTTTCGCTCATTTAACACTGTTATGTCTTTAATAGGTCCAAAAAATCTTCTAATACTTTTGTATGATATTTTACAAAGAGTCAATTTTTATATATAGATAACTATTATAAGAAACACCTGAAGTACAACAAACATTTTCTTTTGTAGGTTAATAATCAGCTTATGAAATATGCAAATTATAATTCTAAATTCACTCCACTTTTTTTTTCAACCTAGTGGCTATTTACGTTACTAAGATAGCAATGTTATGTGACCTTGTAAGTTATGTTGGTGGGTTGTAACCTAGGTTTTTGTGTCAATCAACGGTTGTTAATATAATAGGGTGAGTCTTTTCCAGTGTATTAAAATGCACCTTATTAATGATAATAAAATGTTTTTGGGAATCAATTATATCATCAGCTGCATTTCTGAAATGCTATCTTGCACTGAGAAGAAGTTGCTTTGTGTCTGACTGAGTGAATTATATTAGGCCTACGTTACTTGAGCTTGAGGATTTAGGCTTACTGGTGACAGCATTTTTTAAGTTAATGTTTGTGTTATAAACTAGTTTACTTTTGCTTATCTGTTAATTGTTCCAATATGCAACGATAGTAATAAGCGTTGGAATCAACATGACGTCGCTGTTGGATCAGCGCTGACTGTAATTGTAAAAACTAAAAATGCGCATTCTAAAATTCAGCGTTGACATTCAGCCTTTGTAATTGTACGACTTGTTCGTAATATTAACTTTTGTGATTGGTGACTTTCGGTGTTGCATCATTGTTGGATAAACACACTCAACAGCACAATTGATTGTTGAAGTTGTAAAATGCGATACGGCAGCTTATTGTGAGTATGAGGGACATGACACTAGTCACTAGTGACTCACAGTTACAGTTTACTGTAATCGTAAATGGCGATGTAGCAACTTTTTTTTCTTTTAAGATAAAATTGCTGTCAAAAACACTATGTTCAGATAGAATTAAATTCAATGTATTTAGCAAATTTTTGAGCAAATACTCCTCCACCAAGCATAACCAAATGTGCACGGAGTTGGTCCATTGACTATAAGTATAATTCTGAACTTGCCTTGTATCTACCCAAAATGTGGTCAGCTTTTACTAAAATGTACATGTCTATTTTATACAAAATATCAGATTTGTTATCAGTGGTCAAAATTTACACTTTTCCGAGGAAATCAAGTTTCATTGGGTGAAATTAGCAGAAAGGCTAGATAGTCTGTATGGAAAACCACTGAGTTATTGCTCTTTATATGTAAATTTGCAGGAAAGTGGGCCAAAATGTCAATATATCCCTCACCTATATGGAAATCATCCAAATCATAATGACCCTGTTTTCTGATTCTCTTACATGGTGTTTGAAAATTTATTCTTTTTTTGTCCAAAGAGATAAATATATGCAGTTTGGTAGAGGATGAAAATACAATATGTAGGCTGTCACGTTTAATTACTGGAGTTGCAATTTAAAATGTGCACTAATCTTGGGATTATTTTTAATTTATTTTCATTTCAAGACAAATATAAATAAATAATTTTACCAGGTGTATATGTTATTTTTGGGTCAAAATAAACAAAATAATTCCTTTAAAGTGTCTATAATATAAACTGTCACTTCAAATCTCTCTAAGGAACTGTATGATTAAAAAAAAAAAATTCCACTACAGATTGCAAATTTTAGTGTTCACTACTATGATGTAGCACACAAAATGACAGTAAAGCAGAATCATGAAGGCTAGTGAATTTGAACTGACTTTAATTTTGTTATTGTCAACATGAGTCTTCTGAATTTTGGACTTACAAAAGGAAATCAGAGGACAGTCCTAGCCCCCTCCCCCTTATCAAAAACTGCTAAGACTGAGGCAGAATTCACTGACATGCCTACTGACACTGATTCCGATAGTAGGAGGGAAGAAGGCCAGGAAGGTAACAATATCCCACAGACACAGCAACTTCAGCTTTTGCATGAATGTCTAAGACAGTCATCACATAACTCATATAAAATTATAGATGTGAAAGTTGGGAAAAGATTCAATAGAATATAGGCCTATTGACAGAGACAGTGTCAGTGTAGAATATGAAATTAAAGAAGCTTCCTCTCCTGTTGTTAAGAAAAGAAATTTAATTTATATGCCTAATAGTAGTTTTCTATCAGAATCATAATATAGGCCAATGTTTCTTTTGTGCAATATGTAGGCTAATTTGTTTAAATTTTGAATTTAATATTACCTGCAATATCACATGTTCATCTGTATCTACCCAATACAATTTATGAATTTTAGCTGAGCCTGAGGTTATTCTTGGAGCAAAACCCATGCCCACATCTGAGAAAATCTCTAAGGGCACGTGTGGGAGGCCAAGCAAAGGATTATCATCAGCTACTCAAATAGGTTATGAGCTCAGTAAACAAGAATAAAAGTTTCAGACCAGTTTGAAGATAGGCAGACCATGGCTTGAAACTGAACAGAATAAAATATGGTGTTTCTATTGTGTCACATATAACAATAAAGCACAATTGACATTTTGGATAAAGATCTGAACTTTCTTTTTTTTTTTTGTCAGAAGTGATTTATTCTGTTCAAGAAAGGTTCAAAGATGTGCTTAAAAAAAGAAAATGTGTGTGTCAAAGTGAAATCTTGGCCTACAGATTAAAAAGAAGCTTTAGATAGCTTTGGTAAAGATGAAGTTTGAAGCCTTGGCAAAGCATTTTAGCAAAACCATGGAGCAAAAAGGATTTAATCCTGTCTTATGTATAATCAAATGAGACAGTAAGCATGTTGGTGAATGAAAAAGCTACCTCACAAATCCTACTGAGCAGAGTATTGTTAGCTCAAGAAAGAGATCTACTTAATGTTTGTGCTTTATTATAAATCTTATTTGTTCTACCATTCAGTACCTTTGAAGCTGAAAGAGGCTTCTCTGTAATGAAATGGATCAAAACAGGCTGGAGAGCCTCTTTGAGATCAGATTCACTCAGTTACCTCATGACAATGAAGAATGACAATCAACTTGACACATGTAATCCTGAAAGTGTGTATGCCAGATAGAGCCTAGGAAAAAGAAACATGGGGATTACCAAATATATGCACAAATGAAGGGTCCAAGAACAGCAACTGGCCATCTGAGATTTGTACACTAGTGGCATAACTGCTAATGAAATGGATTCAGATGAGAGACCTTGAATTTTGGTTGTGAACTGTTGGACTGTTTTTTGTTGGAATAATATAGACCTAGGTTATTTATTGAAGTCTTCTTTTCAAGTTTTTGTTGGCTCTAGTCAACAACATTTGCACTCTTGAACAATTTATTTTTTATGTTTGAATTAGACCTAGACTATTTAGTAAATCTTTCTTGAAGTTTATAGCTAGATTTAGTCAGCAACATTTACAAAAGTAAATACTCTAACTTGAAGTGATGTGATGAATATTTGTTCTTAATCTATTTCCTGTAGACTAATATATAGTTTGATATCCTTTTATTTTTGACGAAGTGATGCTCATTATGTAGTTTTCTGTATTAGCTAAAATAATGGTAAACATGAAGATGTAGTGACCTTCCATTGTTCTTCCATTTAAACACATGCAGAGTCATAAAAAATATACTGTTGTTTCATTAAAAGTTTAGTACATGTGAATAAACTTGTTGTTTGAATAGAGTATTGCATTGATCAACCCAATTCCATAACTATTTGTATTCTTAATGTACAGTCCTATGTTAAACATAAACTCCATATCAAATAGATCTACCATTTTATAGAGGAAAATTTATTTAGTGCGAGGCAATTCAATTTTCTTAGTTGACCTCTTGCAGTCATGTTTTTCGAGGGAAATGATTGAAATGTGAGGGAAAGTGAACAAAAAAGTTACTTTCCCGAGAGAGAAATTAACTTTTTTGAAACTTTTCACCTCCTGGTTATAAAAGTGAGCTGTACTAAAGATATTTCTGTGAATTGATGATGTTAGTATGACTTGTGCTCTGACAAATTAGAGTGCAAGGTGATGTTCATGTGAAGAATAAAAATACTTTTGTCCATCATGCAGTTTGCATATTACATTTGCATAACATCTAGAACCTTTGAAATGCATATCTACAGTTTTTAAGTAGCCATTTACATTGTATCTGGTATTTACTCTGCCATAAACTGTCACTAAATCAGCAATGTAGGTAAAATGAGTAGTTGATAACTCTTACATCAAACACACAATACCATGTTGAATGACATTCTGTAATAGGTTGCAGCATGTGTCTTTTGATTGTCATTCATGCACACAGGGTTAATATAAAAATGAAATTAAGCGTGATGAAGAGTAGTTGCTCAAAACATTGCTAGGTAAAATAAATGTTTCTGATTCAAAATTTTCATCTTATTTTTTTGCATTTACCTCTCAATGTTATTTTAATTCAAGTTTTTCTATATACATTTCCTTTACCTGATGTTCATCTTAGAAATACCAACAAAGTCAGCAGTGTTCCAGATTTACAGTCAGTATTGAACCAACCATAATGTCATGGTAGTTCCAACACTGATTATATCATTGAATTTTGGAATGTGCCAGAATATTCTGTTGTTATTTCTGTGATGGATGTTAGAAAAAAAAGTTTTCAAAATAATTGTTATTTCCAGAATATTGGGAGCTAAATACAGTAAAATAAAATCACTATAAAAACAATATTAAAATAGAAATCAATTTGTTTTATCTAGTGATGTTTTGAACAACTATTTTTCTTCAGGCTTAATATGAAATTAAGCCTAATGAAACATTGGAAATTAAATTAATTTTATTTTATTTAAACATTGTATTTTCACAGGGATTTTATTTTGAATGAAAAAAATTGCTGCATCCTCATTTGCAGTAAACTGTAAGTTGAGCAGCATGAGTGTCATGTCCCTCATGGAAGCTGTCACAATGCATTTTTCAATTTCAGGCTATTGATTATGTTGAGCTAACATGGAAGCAACCCCATAAGTTAACGATCAAAAAAAATTTATTAGGAACAAGGTGTCAGTACTGAACTTTGTAATGAGCCCATAGTAGTACTTATAAGTAAGCATGGGCTAGGTTTAATATCATAATTTTACAACAAAGTAAAAACTTTTTTTTAACCTACTGTATTTGTGCAACTGCACTTTTTACCTTATTACTTAATTTCTGTTGCATTAGTCTAAAAGTGAAATGATTATTGAGTTAAAAAACATTAAATCTGTTTTTATCAGATCTTGCAGATTAAGGTTTATTGATTACATGTTGATGTTGAAATAGGACTATTCAATTTTAAGAAACTTAGCCTTAACTGTTAGCAGTTCAAGTCTTTTTAATGTTTTTGTATCCTTTAATTATACAATTATTTTGTTTCTGAAAAATTTGTGGTTTGTCAGCCAAGAAAAATCTATTGCTTTTATATAGTTGAAATTTTTTGTAAATTACATATAGTTTTTAAACCCTTGATCTTAGCATTAGTACTTGTATTTTTAAAATTTAGAAATTTTATTCTTTATTTTTCTTTGAAGCCAACAACATTTTTGTAAATATAGAAGTCTAAAATGATGGATACCACTCATCACGTGAGAACTAGAGTTCAACATTAGCAACTTTAGAAGCATATGTAGGTCCAGAAACATTTGGAACAATGCCCATATCTGGTGGTAAGAACTTACTAAAAATGTATTTTTGCACATTTTTGAAATGTTAGTCTATTCTTTAATTTATTTTTTAAAATAAAAATATATTGAGATGTAAAACTCACACAGGTATTTTTTATTTCATAAATGGGGAAACTGGTATTGTTTCTAAAAAATACATCACTGTAAATATTTTATAAACTAATTTTTAACACGTTTTATTATAAACATAAAAAAGAATATAAGTTTAGACAAAAAAAAGATGATTGTGAGTTTAATAATATTGAAAATTTGAAAGGGTAGGAACACTGAAGTAAATTAATTTCACTAATTATATCTTGGTTTATTTATTAGTGGATGCTTCTTAAACCATCATGTTATGTGCATTTAATTCAGTAAAAGATAAGAAATAACTGAATGACATTAAGCCCAATGTGGTTATTCATAAGCTTCCTCTGTACAGTATATTTTCTATTATTAAGAACCTCTGATAAAAAATATCCTAATATAGAGATCGAAACTAAAATCTACCTTGTAACTTAATGAAGGCAATTATGTATAATAAACTGGCTGGAAGTTCTTGATGTCAAAAATCAATACACAAGAAAAGCAAAACCTATAGTTATTAGAATGCATTGAATCATCTGATGTATATCCTTGCTGTTGATGATATTTTTTGGCCATAATCATAGAAATGTCTTTTTGAGGTTCAAGCAGTAGATTTAGGTTAACTCTAAAATCATAAATGAAAAATTAATAAATATTCAAAATTACTTTGAATGTAACCATGAACATTAATGAAGGAAACAATAAAGAAAATTGGATTAGATCAATGCTTGCATAACGTACAAAAGTATCTGTCATTATCTCCCAAGATCTGTGCACTGATAAGTAAACAAAACATTTCACACATATGGAATTGTGCACATCCAAGAATGAAACTGATGTAATTTACAAAAATAAACAGAAAAGTACTAGCCAACTAGTTGGAGAATTGTACCATTGTTCTGTTGCTGATTCTATGGAAAAACGAGACACCAATATAAAAAAAAAAGATCTATGTAATGTTCCTCACTATTGGAAAAGAGACTTAAAAGGGTATTATACAAAGGAATAATAATAATATGTTCACTTCAGAAATCTAAATTTGTGTGAATAAAACTCAGTACCCTGTTATTTTTGTACTGTAGTGTAGACAAAAATTGTGTAGAAGGCTTTAAAACATCCACACTCTTATCTTTTTCTTTGTCAGTAACACAAGTAGTTACTATCCAAATTATAATCACTGAGTTACTCAGGTACAAATGTATAACCTTGCCCTTCTTATATAGCCATGCAGGGAAAACTAAGTGAAGTTGATGAGGAAACAGATCTGGGCATAGCTAATACAAAGTCTCAAGTCTTCCATACAACATGCATTAGCAAGTAATGAGGCAAACAGGATTTTAGGTTTTATACATAAAAATGTTCAGTATAAGTTGAATGTGGTCCTCAGTTCACAATATAAAGTACTTGTTATATCTCAATTGGAGTGTTGTATTCTGTATTGATCACATTATTTAAGAAAGGATGTTGAGTTGTTGAAGAGGGTTTAGAAAATATTTACAAGGATGATTTCAAGTATGAGACTATTGTACAAAGAGTACATTTGGGCAATTAACTCAATGAACTTATTAACTATGAGCATTGATTAGTGCCATGCGATATGATCATTAATCAAAATTATGATTAAATCAGTTAACTCTACATACATGGGATCAATACATTGAACCTAGCCCATAATGGAGAAGTAACAATTACTATAATTCCAAGTTTATATGTGTATCTTAATGAAATTTGGCTGTCTTGTAGTAAGCATGAAAAATATGTTGATAAAATACTTTTACTAAAGATTCATCTGAGAATTTACTGTGTCATTCTGAGTGAAAGGTGAATTTCTTGATAGGAATAAAAATACTGTCATTTTAAAGTTTTCATATTTCATTTGAATAGTCTCTAGAACCTCCTAAATGAATAACAGAAGTTATTTTTTGATAAGATTTAGCACTCAGGATCACACACAAAAGATGCAATGAATTTTAAAAAAATACCCAAACTTGGGCACCTTCAGACAGTTGACTATTCTTATTTGGAAGTATTTTTTAGTAAAATTGTATATTTTATCTGTAGATTTCTCTTCACAAACAGCATACATGATTCCAGGGTCTTTAGAGACATCATCTTAGTATTATGAAAAGAATGGTTGAACAACATGACATAAATTAAGTAACATAGTTCTTTCCTTTTTAATATTGACGATGAAGATACAGCTTACTTATATTCACAGTTTAAACCTTTAGCTATTGTTTACCTAAAGAACATGTTTAATATGAACTGTACTAGTGCATGATGTCATTTTCATGCAATAATAACACCCTCCACCAATTGGAAGGCAACATAACCTTCTTTTACAGTAGCTCCACCTAAGTACTTGTGCTGAACGTAACTTCATTCTTTGATGAGGCATTGTCCAGGACAGTTGTGTTCCAAAATTGTTAGTCAATTACTTGAGATCAGTGATAGTTTATGACTGTGTTACTTTTTGCTCAAGTTTACTTGACTTAGTGTTTCACATAACCAGTGGTTTTTTTAATTTCATTTAGGAAAGAAAAATATTTGGTGACTTCCTGTCATTATGAATTCTCAAGTGATAGTGATGATGTTTGTTACATGGGACCTGCGGCCACTGAAGGCTCATTTCTATTGGGGATGTTACAGCCATTGTTCAAAGTGTTGTGGGTTCCTTCATGCAAACTGGGCATCCTCCTCACATCCATTTGGCTGATGTTCCTTCTTTCCAGTTTGAACATGACCAGGATGATGATGATTTTGACCTGCTATTTCACCCACCAGGGTTAGCTCACAGCTTTATCTGGGGAGGAAAATCCTCAGTATTCTAATCTCTTCCTTAACATTATTTCACAGGTATGTTCTTGCTTTCTCTTTCTCTTGTGTCTTTTGATTCCTCCCATGCTTTACTACATAAAACCCAGACTCAAGTTTAATTTGTATTCCCTCCTTCACCTGATATTAAGGCCCATGCAGATTCATTTCCTGAACAACTTCACACCCATATATTTCTTGCTATTTTCATCTACTTGACTCCTGACTTATAGCCATTCTTCATTTCCATAACTCATCTATTTTTACCTGCTTTTTTTTTGGGGGGGGGGCTTCACTTCTATTTCCTTTTCTTGTGCCAACTTTCATCCCTTTGTTTCTTTTCTTTACTACCCTCCTGCATTATTTCTCACCACTTTACCTTATTTCTAAGCAACTTCATCACGCTTCAAATGTTCTTCTGGATAGGTTCGTTCTATTTTTTTTCACAACATTGGTCTGTTATTATTCTTCTGCTCTATTCCTTCTTACTTGGTTGTTGAGATGGGATGCTTTGCTTTACTTGGAGGTCTTTGGGAATGTTCCAAGGTGGCCCTGCATCAATTTTTATTGTCTACTTTGGTTTCTTAACCTCACCTTCTGTTTCTGCTCCTAGGCTTGCTAAATCTACACCTCCCATTTCAGCTTCCTGGCCTTTTTCTTCCCATTCTCTTACTTCCCCCACATCAGTATTGTTGCTCGTCTTGTTGATAACTGTCCTATTATGGTCTGGTCCCGTGGGAGCTGTTTCTCTTCACCAGCCTTTGGTCTTCATTTTCGACCAAAATGAGTTCTTCAAGTTCTCACCCATGGCCTACACAATTCTCTTTTCCTCCTTTCCTTTTTCCAGTTTTCTTTCTTTCTTTCTTCATCCAATCCCATTTATCTTCAGTGTTTCAAATATATGGTCTCTGATTTGTTGGCCAAGAACAGCATCAAGAGAGTGTTTAACCATACTTCAAACTTAAGGTTATTACTCTCATCTCTTTGTTGTCTCCAAGAAGACAAGGGACTGGCATCTGGTTATTGACCTGCTGTCTCAGTTGGAGGGTTCATTTTCTCTCCAGTTATTTATTTCCACCAGGTCTGTAGATGATCAGGATTAATGTTATGGATGCCTTTTTACACATTCTGATTGACTCGTTCTCCTGACAGTTTCTTCATTTTCTCCATCAGGATTACTTCTTTTAGCTCTGCAGGGACAGAAATAATGAAATAAATTTACATTCACTTGAGAGAAAGCTATCAGGCAGATTACATTCCCTCATGTAAAGTTGCATTTTCTCATGAATTGTTCTCTTTTATTTAATCCATGCAATATGTCCACTTTCATTAGTCATAACCAAAGGAACATGGACGAACATTGCATTCCTGATTGGGAAAGCCAACTAAAAAGATGAAATTCCTCAAGCAAATTAAAATCCTCTGGAATGTGGGAATATTTCGATCCCTGTTCTGTGCTCTTTCTTTTGGCACTACATCTGTTCCTTATGTATTCAATTGAGTCATGGAAGCATTTACCACCATGTTCATGGATTGGGGTTGAGATTCCATCATTACATGAATGATTGGTCTCTACTCACCCTTTCTTGGAGGACTCCTTCTCTCTCACTTGCACTCTTCTGTGGGAGGCAGCTTTGCTGGGCTGACTTGTCAAGCCTTCCTAGACTTTTCTCACACCTACCCAATATTTAGTACATCTAGACATTCCTTTATTGCCCCCACTGATCATATTTCCATGTCTTCATAGGTGCTTCTCTTTTGGGCTTGGGCATATATCTGAATGATGAGATGACTTCAGGCATGTGAGTATTCATTCCACATCAATGTACTCGAACTTTTCATTGGACACATTCCTATTTCTTTCCTCTTATAGAGAATCAGTTGATCATAATCCATTCTGACAATTCCACAGTCTCCTCTTTATTAACTGTCAGGAGGTTACCTGTTCCAAGACTCTTTGGTTCCTTGCATTTTGGGCTCTTTCTTATTGGGTTTGTCTCATGGCTCGTCATGTGCCAAGGATTCTTAACTTTGTGGCGGGTTGCTTCTCTCAGCTGGACAGGATTCTACCTATGAAGTGGTCTCTCTTCCCTCAGGTTTTTCATTGAGTTTGTTCTCAGTTGGGTACACCTCTCATGAATACCTTTGCCACTTCTCTCAACACCAAAATTCCCCTCTTCTGGCCTCCAGTTCCTCATCTTTTGGTCCTGGTAGTCGATACTCCCAGCCAGGATAGGTCTCACCTTTTATTTGTATGCTTACTCTCCTCTTCATCTTCTCTCTTGAGTACTCATTTTGAGGTGTGACACTTGTAGTTGGGTCCTGTTGGTGGCACCTCTTTTATTGGCACAACCCCTAGTTTCCTCAACTTTGACAATTATCATCTAAGCCTTCTCTTTGTGTGCTCCATTTTTGCTTTCTCTTCTTCAACCACACATCTGTCTTTCACCCAGGAGTGTCATCTTTTCATCTTCATGTGTGGAATTTGCCTGGTCCATTTCCCACAGGGCTGGCTTCTCTAACCTTGTAGCATTTTCTCTTAACCTTTCAATTCAGTTCTACCTGTCTGTCTTGGAAGTGGAGGTTTTTTTTTCATTGGCCCATCCACCACTCCTTTCCTTCTGGCTGTCATATTGTGGGCCACCTTTTGACCTTTTTCACATAGTTGTTTGACCATAGATTGTTGGTTTCTACCATTTTTGGTTATCAACTACATTTTGCCTTTCCTGTTACCACCAGGTTTTTCCTTCCCCTGTCCTCTTCACATTGTTCAGATCCTTCCTTCTTCACCAAGCCCATTGTCCTACTCCCATGTCTGATTGAAATCTCATTGTGATTTTACACACAGTTATGTGTACTCCATTTGAGCCATAGGCTTCGTGTTTCTTCTGCTATCTTTCTCTGAAGACATATTTTTTTCTCCTTCTCACCTGTGGTCATTGTTGTTTGGATCTATATGCTATCATTACTTCCTGCACTATCTTTCACTGTAATTACTTACTGTTCTTCTTTGACTGCCCGGGAAGGGGATTATTCATTTTTTCCCATCTTTCTTCCTTCAATTTCTCCTCTCTATGCTTCTTTGGACCTGGATCATCTTCTGTGTCTGGTTTGGACTGCTAGGTGTTACTTGGCACATACGTTTCCTTTTCAAGGTTTCTCTCATCATTTGTTTCTACTTGGGATCTTTCTTTGTCCAGGGACCTCTTTCCTTGTATCCTTAAAGGTTGGGTCCACCAATTCCTATGGTTGGTGTATTCTTCCCTGGATATTGATGCTCAGGCTTTTTCACATCTTCTCTCATCAGCTGTATTACTCTCACACTCTTTTGTTGACCATTGGAAGAGATCCTCCAGGTGACTGCAAACATTTGTCATCCATTATCTTCATTATTTAGCTGTTTCATCTCCTGTGGCATTTTGAATCCCGCCAGGCACTGCTATTCAATCTACACATTCTCTTTGAGAAGAGTAAATATATTTTCTTCCCTTTTATAGGATCCTGCCTGGTGGCTGTTATTGCCTGTAAGGGTATGCTTATTTCCCAAAATCTGTATCAGGTCAGGGATAACAGAAAGTGCTCAATCCATCTGTTCTGGATCTACTGTTGAAATGGGGTGTTCTGCAGGACCACTACAGGTTTTCTCATGGTATTACAAGTACTTAATTACCCAATTCAGAATGGGCACTAGGGAAGTGACTACCCACTTCTTTGACTTGCATTTACTGACTTTTAAAAATTTGAGTTTTGCAGTCACCAATTGCACTGTCTGTGGTAAAGGATCTTTCTGTCAGGCTTTGATGGAGATCAGGACACTTCTCCAGGTCTCTCCAATGTAAATTCTCCCCCCTTTTTTTCAAGTTCCTAGCTGCTGGGGAGGTGGATGTTAGAGAGCTCCTCACTGATTGTGTACAGCACAATATGGTGGGAATTAGGGTGGTGGTGGCACTGTCTGTGTAGTGCAGGTCACCTTTCAAACAGCTAGTGTGTCCTCCTTCTGGAGCAGGACAGGTTCATCATTCTCATTTGGATTTCACTCAGTAGCAAGTGTTGCCTGGTTAGGTATGCTCTTACAAATCTGCACTAGCTACCATTAGACTAATAACTAAATTCCTGGTAGCAATGAGCTTTCCATGTGGTGAACAATTGTTCTATATCAAATATCATGTACAATACTGGACTCCTACTTGTGGATTATCATGAGTAAAGCATAAGGGGACTTTGCCAATCCTTTTGAACCCCTATATTGAATAAATTGGGGTTGGTTTGCTTTTTGAAATAGGAAACGAGTTTCACCTCTACACTCTCTCTGGAGTAGCATTCCTCAGGACTCCCCAATGCAAGTTCTCCTCCCCACTCTTTTCTAGTGGAAAACCACTCTCAGTTTCCAGTCAGTGGATTGGTGGACAGAGGTCTGTTCCTCCTGATTTTTGTTTGTGCTCTTTATTTCACTCAAGGAGAAGAGGGCAAAACTGGTTACTCTCCTACCCTTAACCCAGGATGTTTTTCCCAGATGTTGGGTGGGGAGCTGATCCAGCCTATGCGGGAGCCTCCTGGTAATTCCAGTTCAGAGATGACATTTCACTATCCAGTTGTGTGAACATGACCCTTCTTTTGGTCATTCTCTTACTTTCCATGATCATGGAAGATGTCCTTGACTCCTCTTAATTCTGCACATGGAGTGTCACGTTCAAAAGCCATTGGTTGAACTTTGTTTGTTCCACTTCTTCCTCATAATTCTGGGGACAAGAGGGGTTACTTTATCTCCCAGATTGAGTAGTTAGGATTTCATTTCTTAATTCTATGCCATATGATATCTGTTTCAACAGGTTGAGTGAGGTGTGAATTGGCACCGTAATTCCAAGTTTGGTTTTTTGCATTCTAAGCTTCTTCAGGATGGGGGGAACTTGTCCTGTTGGATGCTGCTTGCCTTCCCTTTGTAATTCTG
>NW_013666028.1:108893-118935 GCF_000517525.1 Limulus polyphemus
CTGATAAAACTTACCTCCTCTTTCACTATATCGCTCTTCCTCCCCATGATAGCCAGTGTTCTGGTCTTATAATCTTGGCAATCTCGAAAAAAGTGAATAAAAAAAGAATAAATTGGAGCTTATATATGGATCGGGTATAGAGAGCACATTGATGTAGGTGGACAGAGTCACAATATTAAAATCACTAGGGGCAATATAGTTGGGTATAAAAGACTGGATCAAGTGAGGTAGAATTCATACCATTGCTTAGATGGGCAAAGAAGAGAACCTTTAGTTGGGATAAAGCTAGTGTGAGGAGAGGTAAGTATTATCAGAAATACATTTTTGGTATAGGAAAATGTAAACTTACAATCAATGTCTTGATGCCAAATTTATTGAAATATGCTGATAATAAAGTTGTTTAATTAAATTTTAAATGTAACTCTGTAAAAGGTCATGTCATGCACACTTTGACTCAGTCATATGCATAGGGTGAAACAACAACCTCTCAAACATCCTGTGTGGTTGTCATTGGCAGTTATTTACTGTGGACCACCTGAATCAATTAGAAATATCATTCAGTGAAGCCATACTCAAGAGAGAGTGTCATACTTTTCAGCATTAAGATTAGTGCTGAAACTTCTTACAATTGTTATTAGCCTCTATATCGTGGATTTTCAGACTTCTTGTTGTTCATTGAAAATGAGGTATATTGAATGGCAGCTTCAAACAACCCTCAATAAAGTGTGTAAGAGGCCTACTGCAAATGGTTTTATATTTGTCATTATAAACTAGTTGCATGCCACCAATAGGGACTGCACCCTCTTCCCAAGCTCCATCTGAGTGTTGCACAAATATATGTGGTGGTTGAGACTAAAAGTTCTTAGGACTTCTTTTTGTCAATAAGCTGGCATTTGTTCCACAAACATAAATGAGCTGAATGTTAAATGTAAAGGGCACTGACTGCCCTCTGCATCTTGTCTTTTACTCTTTGGGGAGTAGATGTATATTTATATATTATATGACGAAGATGTATTGTGCTCTCATTGTTCTGAGCTGCACTGTGGACATATGATCTGTACCAGGAGCTCTGTATTGAAGATCTTGGATTCTGTGCATCATCAGTAGCTTTGCCTCTCCACATGGGTTTTCCAAACTTTTCTAATCTAGAGTTTATTCACAAAGTCCTATGAACCTCCACTTCACATTTGCCATTTGCAACTTCCTTTACACTATGCTGCATAAAACATTGAATACTGCTACAGCATCTTACCTGGAACTGTCTTCATACCTTACTGGGATATGCTTTTTTTGCAAATAATTGGTTTACTATCCTTACCTCAGGCATTTGTATCCAGGCAAAGTTGACTGAGATGGGTCTCACATTAAATTACTTGCTGAATCAGATGATCAGCTCATCTCGCCATGGCCCATTACCATCCTCCACTGTGATCTTTCCTTGAGTTACCCTAAGAAGTTGGATACTTTTGACTGAAAGTACCAGGTTCTGTTTAATGAACACCTCTCTAACTATAATTCTATTTCAATTTTTATGTATGACTCAAAGTCAGGTGTTTATGGGTTTTTCCATGGTATGAATAACAATGCAACAAGCTTTTCCTGGTCGATTCAACCAGCATTATGACATTCAACAATAACATTATTTTACAAATATCTTAATTTCTTGTGACCCATTAATGTTGGACAGTCTCACTGGAAATGATGATGCTGTCCAACTTGATACTGTTTTTAGTTAATTGTGGAGTTTATTTTTGTTTAATTCTACTTAATCCTTAACCTTGTTTAGAAAAAATATTGTATTTTTTACTTTTAGAAATAGCTCTCTATCTTAATTAATTTTTTCATAGTGTCCAGCAAAAATAGCCTTAATTCTTTGTGCCATAAATCCCAAACCAATTAGCCAAACAACCCTTTTTGAAGCACCTTATCAAAATCTTTTAAAAATAGATAAATAGGAATAGACAAAGGAGACACAAGGGTGTTTAGCTGATTGAGGTTATCTCACTTTCTAAAATAGTTAATCAAGGCAAACAAAAATAAATTAAATGTAGCCCTTACTATCTGTATAACTGTATAACATAATCTTAAACAAATTTAAGTTTATTGGACTAAACATTCCATAAGATTAAAATATAATATTGATCAACCTTATTAGAATTAGTTTAGGTACAAAACAGTAACAAGTTAAAAGTTTGTGGATTAAAATTAATTTTTATCAGTTATTCATTTAAATTAATGTGTTGTATTATTTATCTTACAGATACACGACAGGCTCTGAAATTGCTTGAGAGAGTCCAGCAACAACTCCAAGATTCAGATGAGGCCAGTCTCAATACTACTGTAGGCGAGGATCTTAATACATTGATCAATGTATTAGAAAATCCTGTCTTCAGCAGCATTCTTACCATCCAGGCAAGTGTAAATTAGTACTACTAACCTTTTTGTAGTGCCCATAACATCCAGGTAAGTTTGATTTAGTGGTACTACTGCATTAGCACTAGGGTCTAAAAGGTCTTAGCCATGTGGTTAATTTGTCATGACTTCAGTTAACCACAAATGTGCTCAATTAGTCAGTTAACATACATTTTTATCATGTTATCATAGTGGCTGTATTTATGCCAGTCACAGCACTGTTTTATGCCATTAATGTTAGACAGTGAATTGTCAGATAACGGATACTATCAAATATGGCAACAATTTCAATATTTACCAACTTGTAATTAACACAGTGTTATTTGGGAAATATGATATTCAGAATACATTTCAAAATGTAGAATTATTTAGGGATCTGTATCATTCAATATGCCTATTTCAAAATTCCATAACCCAACAATCAATAATTATTTAGTAATGGCATAATATAAATAACTATAGCTGTCTTTATGGCAGTAGAACCTACCTGGTTTCAGTCAAGATTTGAAAATACCAAGTTGAAAAATTATTCATGTACATAAACATTATTAACCACTCTGCACAACAAAGAGCTATTATCTTATACACACTGCCATGTAAACTTCTGTGCATTCTACAGGCCTTGAACAGAGCTCCCACCCCAACATGTGTCAACATGTATTGTGCCAGCCTATGATTCACTTATCTGTAGCCCTCATCAGTAGGAGGGTGACACATCTTCCATGCACAGTAATCCTTATGTGTACTAGCATTTGAACAGAGGCTCATTCTTTCCTTGACACTGATTAACATAGTTTTTGCACTTATTTTTTAAACTATCATTTGTAGTGTATTCTTTCTTTCCTTAATTATTTTGAATATATGCAAGAATGATACCACATTTTGAACTTTTCAGTTAGAGTTTTGATTTGCATTATCTTTAATTTGATTTTTTTATACTCAGATTTGTACTTTTGGGACAGATGTTCCATCATTTGTTACCATTATTTAATCCAACTCATGGGTTTTGTCGAGTATTCTTCACAGTTGTGATTAGGTCTATGCATTTTTGACATACCAGGCTCATTTTATATCTCAACAAAGCATTTTGGATTATTTTACAAAAAAGAACCTTAAATCAGTTTTGTGGATCAACTAGATTACTCATTCATGTTTCTGATATCTCCTGGTTTTTTTTTACATTTCTTCACAGATGTCATCCAATATTGTAATGGCAACTGGAGACACACTGATGAGCAGCAATATTATTGCCATTATACACCACGTGGTTGGTTCCATTCTGAGGGCTAATCATTGCAGATTTTGGGAATTATTTTTTCTGGTGCCACCTCTTGGCTCTGATCATGTGGAACCTCTGCTCTCCCATTCCTTTTGTTACAACCTATTGAGTTCCGCAGGTACATTCTCAGTGGTTTTTTTCCTGTCTTTCTATTCTCCATCTCACCTGTTTCAAACTACATGGGACAATTCCTCCACCTCACACTTGTCCTTTTGTTCTTCCCATGAAGGCAGGTGGTTGGTAGCCACTCATTATTGTCTTCCCTTGGTTCTCAATGGATGGTTTTCTCACTTTTTAATGGATATTATTCATGGAGGTGGATGACCTCAGATGCTTTATCCACATTCCAATCTGTCCATCTGCTTTTTTAGTTCTTTCAGGTTATTCATAATGGTCAAACATTTAGTTCTCAGACTTTCCCTTTGAATTGATTCTGGCTTCATTTTTTTCCATTGGGTCTGGTGGGCTTTTGCTCAGCAATTACTTCTTAAGGCCTATTCCATTACTCTATGGATGTTTGGTCTCTGTTTGTCCCTTCCATTGCAGCATCTGCTCTTGTGACCTCTCTTCTCTTCTGGGAGTCATTGTGTGGAGTGGCTGGTTCAGTTCTCTGATTCAGTCTCAATTCCCACACTGTATCTCATTCACTTAGAGGTCTTTCTTACTTTGCATGTATGGCAGAATCATCCTATTTCTTTATATCCTTGAGGCATTATATTGCTTTTGTGTGCAGTTCTGGATGTCTGTTCCATTTATGTCATCTAGTATCCAAAGGAGAGAATTTTTTATCTGTGTTTCCTCGAAATGTTAGCTGCTCAGCAGGCTGGTCACCATCTTCTGTTTCATCTCTGATCTTCCTATCATGATCCATTCAGAAATCTCTTATGTTATTTCCTCCATCCTCTGACAGAATGGTACTTGTTTCTGGGGCCATTGTTTTTCTTGCTCTGGACTTTCTCTTTTGGGCCCATGACTACCACATCCAGTTCGGCCTATCATGTCTTGGGAGGTCAGGTCCTGGTGGTGGATCGACTATCTCATCTATGTCTGGACTCCTCTCACAGAGTGGGTCTCTAAATTCTCTGATGTTTTCTGTGGATTTGCTCCCACTTCGGGAGTTCTACATCATTGCATTTCTGACTTCCCTCCACACATTTGGTCTCCAGTCATAAACTCTCCAACTCTAGCAGAGAAAGCTTTGTGTCTGGAGTGGTTCTACCTCCTTTTGAGTCTCTTCCTGACCATTCCTTCCTCCCCAACATTAGGATGGTGTTGGTGGGTGATGAATACTTTCTCGATTCTAGCTTCCCTCACTTTGTTTCCTGTATGATTGTTCACTTTGCCTGGTTGGGTTAAACACTCCATCTGGTTAATTTATTCGTATTTTTCATGTTTTCATCTATTCTGTTTGTCATCTCATGGCTTCTCTTGTCTCTTGACATTGTCATCCTCTGTATGTGATCTCATAGTTGGGGATGTAGGTGACCCTCAACATGTTAGTGTCATGTTACTTACACCACAGGGTGATTTCACCTACCCTGGGATTTGTTTCCCTACATTCACTATTCTTCACACGTACTAGAGACTCTGATAATAAGTTGTTTTGTTACACGACTTGCAAACCACCTTTTCAATATTACTATATAACCTGGAGATAATGGAACATGCTGAGTGGCTGGTGTTTCTTCACAAGAAATACTTTTTTATCAAAATCAACATTGAGTTGGAAGGGAGGAGTAGAAGATTCTTTCAGCCCATCTGTCCTTATTCAGTGTCTGCTGTTGAGATGGGGTTTTCAGCAAAACTGCTTTTGCAGTGTCTGTATATTTTATCTCCCAGGCCATTCTGCAAATGGTAAAAAAATGAGAGCACCATGCAGTCTTTTGTTGCAGTAGGCCATTTCACCCTCTCTCAATGTGGAGCCTAATTACAGATTACTGTGCCTGATGACACAGTCTAAGCACCTCTCTGTTGTTCTCTCCCCCCCCCCCCTGCAACTTCCTCTCTCCCTATTTCTTCTAGAGGAATGCAAGGGAACCACTACTTCCCCAGTCTCAAGCTGCTGAAAAAGTTGATATGGAGAGTTTTTCATTGTGTGGTGCAATCCTACTGTTATGAGAACCAAGTGGATGTACCTCTCATTTGGGAAGTAGGGCTGGGGTGTTACCTGGTAGTGATGTAAAGAACACCCTCCTATGATATTAACCAAGCCATTCTTGGTGATCTGGATGGGTTGTGGGTTGCCTCAGGGCACAGTTCTGTAGCGTTTCTTCCTGCATATGATTATTGTGGTGAGTATCTTTGTAAGTATATCTCCTATATGGAATGGCCTGACTTACAGCCTTAGCTGCACTATACGCTTATGCTAAGCTGCTTGCCTGTGAAGTAATGACTGGATGAGCATTCTTACATTCCACTCACCTTATTGCTACATTAGCACTGAGCAAAAGATCTGTGTGACAAATTCTACTGCTCTTCCTCCTCTCATAACAATGAATACAACAATAACATTAGGTGAAAAGTATTCTCTGCTTAAAATAGATGTGGTCTCCTACCTTGTGAATTTCACACTCCACTGGCTTCCCTTTCTGACATTGTTTTCATAAAGGAGTTATTATTTGTAAATTTTTGCTCTGCATTGACCCCTCCACCATTTTTAAATTTGGATTCTTGCTCTTTTTTTTTCAAATAAATGAGTAATATTTATGAATTTAGATACCTCTCTGCACAACCTTCCTCCCCATTTCCAGTGTGTTTCCTTTGCCTCATCCAGAATGAGAACTTGTTCAAATGCTAAGGTTCATGAGTATTACTGTGTATGGAGGATGTCATCCTCCTATTTGTGGAGATCTATAGTCTTTTGATGATTACATCATAGACTGGCACAATAGATATTGACACATATAGGGGGTGGGAGCTTTGTTCAAGGCTTGTGGCTCGTGCAGAAATTTGCATGGCAATACACACAAAGTAAAAGCTTTTTATTGTACAGAGAGATGAATAGTTATCTGAAAAAATACATTTTCAGGTAAGGAAAATGTTAAGATTGTGCTTGTGTAGCAATAATGGCTTAATTATAGCCATTGAAATCATGTTATAACTGACATAAGTATTACCAATGTGTTTTTTCTTGGTCTTGTATGATAGAAGCTGAATTGTATATAATATCATCTAAATTTGTTGAAAGTTTTGCAACATTTTTTCATCTTCTTGCACTTTGACATATCTACAGGAAATCTGAGCTAATGAGTAATTCTGTATAAAATTTTAGGTCAGAGAGCCACAGTGCGAGTTACTCAAATAGGCTATTCTCAATGCATGCCAATAAAAAAGAAATGTGCCAATATTATTAGCCATTGGAGCTGACAATACCAAAAGGCTGTTCAATTCTGTGGGTTCATTATGTAAATAAAATGCCAGTCTAGATGATGCTTAACTTCCTGAGAGGGATGCTTATGGTTGGTTGAATAACAAATCTGTGTTTTTTACTTGTGTTCAACAGGGTACAAATACAGATTATTATGAGGCAAAGGGTAGGAGAAAAAGAAGACAGATTTAACAGAAAATAAACTTAGCAATGATTCAGAGCAGTTTCATAGATTCCCATCACCACTATAGCAAGTAACAAGCTTTTATGCTCATCAGTTTCTGTCTAATTGCAATAGGCAAAGTGGTGAACAGCTCAAAGTAGCACAATGTTACACTTTTTTAATGTCTATTCCATTTAGGTAAGCTAGTCTTAGTGGTAATTACCTTGCAGGTAATACTTGCACATTCTAGGTAAATTAAATTTAGTACATAAAGTGCATGGTTTGCACCAAAAGTGTAATAAATTTGCTGCTCTGTCAAAAGTTTCAGATATTAATAAAAAGCTGTTAATGTCACTTAATGGCATGAGAGTATTTGAAAGTATCTCTTTATAAAAGTTAATATTAAAGGCAAAAAAGCACATAAACAGAGCACTTTAGTCATTCTATAGATTTTACAAAAAATTTTGAGAGTTATGAATGGACACTCATTGCATTTGAGAACAAACTACAGGAGAATGTAGCTACTCAGAAACTTACTGTATTAAATATTGTAGAGATGGAGACATTAAACCTCACACTTGAAAACAATAATACAACAGAAATCAGAAATACAGGTTCATGGAATAAAACTAAAAATAATTGATATAAACTCCTTAACAATAATCTCGTCCATATCAGCTTTGAGTTGAAGGGCTGATTAAAAGGGAACAAGAGTGCTGTAAGGATAAAGAAATGGGTGTTGGAGAATGGAAATTGAGATTATCTATTGACTTCTAATGTAGAATAAAGAAACTGACATATTGTTTTGTTTATGCTTTGTTTGCAATTGTGCTCCAGCAAAAAAAGTGGCAGGCAATAATGAGTAAAAACACATGAAAAATAGTGATGTTTTTGTGATTGGTGATATGTTTACATGGGATATAGCAGATAAATTATTGAAGCCATATATGAAAGAAGTCTTCATAGCTTATTGGAAGGTTAGATTTTGAATGATATAAATTGACAAAGAAAGGCTTAAAGAAGAAATTAATAGGGTTGGATATTTCTAAAATATAAAGAAAATGCTACATTACTGTAAAAAGCATTTTGAATTTAGAAATAGGGTTTGAAATAACTTGAAAAATTAGATAATAATGGATTTATTTTTGTGGGAATTTTTTTGTAGGTGTGGAAATGGTTCAGGATTTTATCCAGGGGAAGGGGTGACATGGTTGGTTGGTTTTAACATATCTGGGGCAGATGAGTGCTTCAAGTGGTGTCCCAGCCACCAATGCGTTTTATATCTTTAGAATCCTTGGAAGATGATAGGAAGCAGATATGTTTTATGATCTACAAAAAAATCACCTTTGTCATCAAATACAATACACAAACTCCCTCCCTTTTCTTTAGGCACACAAAGCTGTTAATCAGTACTTCCTCATCAAATTCACATTGTCAGATAAAACTATACATAGAATAGATTGTTTTTAATGCATACCAGTTACTGTGTGCATTAAATGTAATTCAGAATACCAGAAACATATGGTTAGTAGTTATCTATTTAAAATTGATCCAATTGTTTTAAAGTGTACAATACTATTTTGTTCCAATTTATTTTTCTATTATATTAGCCTTTATTTTTTATAAAATTGTATGATGCAATGAATTTTCTTAAGAACATGAAGAACCCTTAAAATGCCTTTAGCCACTGCTGTATTAATATTTGTTAAAATTTCATAGGATTTGTGTCTTTCAATGGGTTATTATATATCAGACAAGTTTACAGTTGTTTTTCTATGAATTTTATTTTGATATAATTATAGCAATCTCTCAACTTCATATTAGCCTTTTCGTGATGGGCTCGTTATAAAATACATGAGTTTGTATGCAAGTTTGCACACGTTAAGTATTTATACTATAACTTTTAATGCTGTATGTGTATCTTCACAAAATTGGGTAGACTTTTAGTAATGATTCCAAGTCTTTTGTATTCAAAAAGTATTTTTACTAAAGATTTGTTTGGGAAAATATTGTCTGTTTTGTTCGAGTGCAAAGTGATTTTCCTGTCATGATTAAAAAACTATTCTTCATCCCAGAAATCTAAAATATTATTTGTGAAATATCTAAAACTTCCTAAATACATTTCAAATGCTCATTTTCAGTAAAACTTTATATTTTGTCTGTTATTTTCTTTACCCTAACTATATGGGGTCTGTCAGTTGGACCGACCTTGTAATCACGATAAAAAATTAGGAAATAAATATAAATCATGTTTTTTTATTCTAGAATGACTACAAATTATAACATGAAAACACAAATGTTTAGTCTAAATAACATAAATCTCATAAGATTATACATTTATATATATTTATTATTTTTATTATATTGACTTTCCAGTTGTGCTGGCCTACTAATAGAGAAGTTACAATAATGAGGCGCATGTGCATTTGTTACTCTATCCAATAGTATAAACTGACCTTTAGTCTTTACAAACGGACCTGTTTTGGGTGTGCTTTAGTGGACTAGTATTTTGTAAAATACAGTCAGATTTCAGTTGTAATACATTATATATGTATTGTTACTATTTCCAAATAAGTTTTTAAACTTATTTTTATTAAAACATAGTACAGTAAATAAAGAATAAAGCAATCAATTATCTCTTCTAGCTACAACCTTTGTACTTGGTTGCTGCTTGACGTAGGTTGCTAAGCCTTAAGAAATTTTGAATGTGGATGATATGAAACGAAATAATTTTTTAAGGTTTTAATATATATTGTTACGTCTCCGTTTGTTAATTAACTTTCCGTAACTTCGTTCCGACGAAACTTTAGCGACACAAGTT
>NW_013666028.1:119268-130538 GCF_000517525.1 Limulus polyphemus
AGGATAATTCTAGAAAGTAGAGAGCGTGAGAATCACATGATCTCGATGACGCAACAATATACAGTTGAATAACAAAAAAATCACAAATTATTTTGTCAATACCATAGAATTCTACTATAATTTATCAAGTTTAGTGACTAAGCTGAATTTTGGTCTAAAAAATATGAAATTCGAGAAGACTAAAGACACAACCTACTTCCTTGAAATCTTGTTTCAAAAGAACGAGATGGTATCCTAACACATGAAAATGGCTGAGAAAGCCACTAGGGGGACATTCTGAGCTTAATTATTCACATGTCATATACACAAGTAAGTGTATATAAGGGACCGTTTCCAAAACAGGAAAGAGGTGAGTGGGATGGAGTCACTGTGTTTGATTCATTACATGAGCATTATTTCAGCTAATAGAAAAGATAGGAGGTTCTTATTTTATATTCTAGCTTGTTAATATCAGTAATTTGAGTTCCTAATTCATATGAATCTATAGACTTTGTATTTTGACATCACAAACATCTAATTTGAACCAGTGCTGCATTTAACATACCATGTGACACACAAAAATCAATGTTTATCTGTGTTTTTTTAATATTTACTTTTAAATTAAGAAATTGAATAATGTATAATACTAAAATTTGAATTATAATGTACAGTTTGATACCAAACTTACTGACATAAATTCCTAAAATAGTAGTTCAATAAAATTGTGAATGCAAGTCAACAAACACGATGACATGGCCTGTGACCTGTAGCGATAGGGTTAAAGAAATTAAATGAGTTGTTTTAAACATAAAACTAATATTTCAAATGTATTGCCTTAATGCTAAAAGTTATAAAGCAAATATTTATTAATTCAGTATTATTTTTTATTAAAGCTAATTGCATGATAAAATGATGCAAAAACATTGAATTAAAATTTGAGGGCTGTATGCCATATTGTAAAATTAGTTTTTTCAAGAGGTGTAAAAATTTATTAGACAAGGCAGAGTTTGAACCACTTACTCTGCTACCTGGACAAATTCTTTTGCCAGTTATTTTACCATGTAAAGTAAAAAATTAAACCCACCCTTTATTTTACAGCAAATAACCAATTCTTGTTTTGTCTTAAATTCTAATTGTAAAGTGTTGGCCTCTGACACTAGGAATGCCAATTGTTCTAAAAGCCAATCACCATGTTAAAAACAGTCTTTACTGGAGCCTATCCTATCTTTTATAAATCTTAAACTTGTGAAACCTAACTAATGATTTGTATAGAGATAATTATTTTTTTTGTCATGTAATCATTATATCTATAAATAATTTCACCCAAAAAATTCCATTGGATTTAGAGCTGGGTGTTAGGCTCATTAATTGATTTTATTCAACCACTCAGTTATTCTTAAGTGAGATTAATTTTCCTATTTTTCAGCTAGTTTTGGTTTCTTTTAGTTATTTTTAAACTACCCTTTTTTTTAACCCTATGCATATGCAAGTATCAAAGTGCCCATGTCACAACTTTTTACAGAGTTTTAGTTAAACATTATTGTCAAGATATGCTAATAAATGCGACATTAAAATGTTGTTTATAATACAAAGTTTTATATCATCAAAGTTTCAATTTCTTAATTTTAAAAGTAAGTATTTGAATAAATTCTCAATCTTCACTCACTGTGTCACGTAATATCTTTCTGCTTTGAAATCTCCTTCTTCGATTTCCTTTCCTCCCTTATATTGGTTTCAGAGTGTTCACCAGTTGTATACACTAGCTATAGATATTGACAAGCAACTATAGAAAATAACCTACCACTTTATTTATTTCTGAGATTTCATTATATGTGTCACACTCACCACAGAAACTCCTCCCAGCTCTTCATGCTTTTGAAATCAGTTATATAATCATGCATACTTGTCAATGATACATGTTTATAACCAGTAAAAAGGCCATTTTATGAAAGTATGCGATTCTGATAACTATTTATTTAATGTGGTAAAAGCTGTTATTTCACAAGCAGATTTTGATGTGTGTAGACTGAAGTCTGTGCTTAGATAAGTAATTACTTTTTTTCTACCTTAATATAGGTTAGTTAGAAAGCCAGATATAGTTTTGGGACAGTTTATTTGAGTGTATGATTTAAATATTGCATTCTAAAATGCATATTTCAATTATTTTTTGGACAACCAACACTCAGAGCCAGTCCTTATCATTTAAATATTTATCGATCATTCCCTTAAACTTCCTTAAGTTAACTGCATTTACCACTTCAGAAGGCAATCCACTCCAAAGGTCATCCATCCTACTAGAAAAATCTGCAACATAAAAGTAATGAAGAGGGAATGAGTTTGGCTTACTGAAAATACATATTTTTATCTCATCATTAACTGGATCAAGTCATGATCTTTGGCCATTACCATTGGCTCTATCATCTGGAAAGGTAAAACACTGATCAACTTCACTAACACTAAGACAACTCACTAAATTGTTTTAGTCTCAATTAAAGTTTACTGTTATTTTATGACTTTTGTGAATGAAAACCACTGCAACATAGTAATCACACACATTGTGATCAGCTTTTACAACTGAAATGTATGTGGGGGGGTGGGGGGGTTGACTCTATTACGAATGTTGTATGTGTATTATATCCCACAGAAAAAAATGGGGGCAACTGCACTCAGTATCACATGTTTTCTGCACAGCATTAACCTTCTCTGTATAACTAAATGTTCTGAGAAGTAGGTATGTAAGAAGATCTATAATTTTATAATTAATTAAAAAATCATAAAAGTTGCTTATTAATTTTTGAAGTAAATGTATTAATAATTATTTTACTTTATACTTTTTACAATATGAGAACATAATCGTATATATGAAATATTGCTGAAAATTACTTTTGAGAAAAAATTACATGTTGATATTACAAGTAATGAACAAGAAACAAGTAATTATATGACATCATGTGCATTTATGTATGAGTTTAAAGATAAACTTGGCATGTGGAGAATTATATTCGTATAAATGTGGCAGTGAAAGATTTAATAATGGGTATTATATATACCAGAATAGATTAAAGCAGATTTATCCTGTAGTCAGTAATTCAAAAAATAAGTAGAAAAACATTATAAAACTAAAGTGTAAGTGAAGTAAAGGATCAGTATCTATTGGCTGTTTTAGGACTCACTCCAGGAGCTTAAAAATCAGTTACATCAACACCCATCCATTCTTCCAGGGGATTTTGATATCTCCACATCTACTGGAGAATTGATCTTGAATGTATCTCCTGATCCTTCACCCTTACACAATTCAGACTCTTATGATTTGAATTCTGATCTAGAACAGAACTATGAATTTGATCAGGTTCCTATAGAAAAGGTGCTAGCAACAGGAAATGGAGATTACCAAGACACAACACCTGAGGTTAGTATTTTTTTTATGCTGTTATAATTTTCTCTGATATAAATTAGGAAAAAATTAACAAGATACCAGCATACACATATATTTGTTTTCTGTAAGCAAAATAATTTATTAATAAAGTTTTAGTTGTAAATTGGGCAAATTTATGTTGGTACTTAACCATACAGTCATGTACAAAATTTTTTGCACCCTACACTCAATAATTCAAGAAAGTGTTTGAAGTAAAAGCACTTAGTGAACATTAGCCTGTAATTAATGAGACTAAGACCAAATTACACCACTTGTGATAGTTTAACAAACAATATTTGTGAAAACTTAAGTGATTTCTAATATTTGTTCATGACAAAAGTATTAGCACCTTTCAATAGAATTTCTTAAAACCTCAATAGAACCAATTAAAAAATATATTAATTAATTGAAAAACCATTGCACAGTAATTAAGTTGCATTATAAGGTCAATAACCAGGAAAAAAAAAAGGTGATGATTGCAAACATTTGTAGAAAGAGAATTTTGGATTGATGCTTGAGAAAAGCACCTGTAATAGACTACAATAAATAAAATGACTTCTGAACAGTATCAAAGAAATGTACCAAAATCCACAATCAGAGCAATGATTAAGAAGTTACAGTACAAATTAAACTGAAATGCTTGAAGAGAGAGGACATCTAAAGAAAATTACATTTAGAGCAGGTAGGAGAACCATCCAAGCAGCTAAAAAATATCCAAGATATCAAGGACTTAAAGAAAAATCTAGAATCGTCAGGTATATTAGTGCATGAAAGAACTCCACAAAAGCACCTGAACATAGAACAATTGTATGCACCTAGAAATCACTGCAAGCTACCTTTAAAGAAAATTCATAAAACAAACTGTGTAAAATTTAACAAAATTCTCCAATTTGATAACACAAAAATAGAGCTTTTCCCCCAAAGTGAACCAAAATATATTTGAGAAAAAAGGGAGAACCTTCACTGAAGAACAGTTTGTAGCTACAGTTAAAAATAGAGGTTGCTTGATATGGGGATGTTTTAGCAATGCTGGAGTTGAAGGCATTCATGTAATCAAAGAGTGAATGAACACAGCCTTGTATCAAAACATTATACAAAGTACAGTGGTACCATCTGCTTCAACACAACAATGACCCAAAGTGTACAGATAATTCAACTCTGGAATTCTTGAAGAAATGGGGAAAAAAAAAATTCTCGAATGGCCTTCACAATCTCAATCCAATAGAAATTCTTTGGAATGACCTAAAAAAATCTGTATGTGGCTAAGCATTCGATAAAAAGAAATATATAGTTAACCACATAGGTGACAGATATTGCAATTAAAGAATTGGTTAAACAATCATCAGGTTATGTTATATTTTTATTTTAAGAGGATGTATTTTACAAGCATTTTATGTCCAATCTGGCTGAGCTAATGGAACTTTGCAAAATAAAATGGAATCAGATTTCTCTAACAAGATGTAATGCACTGGTTAATGTGATAAAGGCAAAAGAAAGACACGTGAAATACTAAAGCAAGGATTTTGATAGTTCTGTCTTGAACAAATACCTTAAACGAAACAAGATTGATAAAGCATAGTTATTAAATTTCTAATAAATATGTATTTTGCATTTTTGTTGTATTAAAAGTGATTAAAGTTTACTGACTGCTTATCTTTAAACTGTTACCCTTACTTATGGTACAATAAACATAGGGTGCCAATACTTTTGTCTGCAGCTGTATATGCATTATTTTTGACATAGTTATGAAGTATTTTCTACTTCTAGAATTCACAAATAAATATGTTAATTTATACTTAATGTCAGAAACCTTTAATTAATGGATATTAGCATATTTCTAAATTATTTATAACAGATTGTTAGAAAATTGACCACCAGTTGAGATTGAAGAATAACCTTTGTATTTTAACTTTATTTCTTTTGATAGAAAAACCAAGATTGCTGGTTTATTTCAGTTTACGCCATAAAAGAAAGGCTCATTAAGACATAGATTGTTCTTTGATTTTTGCAGAATTAATTTATATATATAAAGCACAAACAGATCTGTTTGTCTGTCTGTTATCTAACTACTACTAGGTCACTGGTCTAATCTCAACCAAACTTTGTCAGGTTACAGTTTGGAACAAGGAGCATGTTAATGGGGGATTTACAATCCCTTCACTCTCTCCCCCATTATTGCTGTTATTGAGCATTTATTATATTTCACATAAGATAACATTAACAACATTCATAGAAGGCACAACAAAAAAATAAATTTTGTAAAACACAACATACACACAGTGTTTGGGGAGGGCACAAAAACATCTTGCATACCTTAGAGAGTGCACTAACACTCTATTGAGGAATGCAATGGAAAAAAAAATGACTGTCACTGTAGCAATAACACATAAACTCAGCTGAAGATTTTACTCCATCAGCCACCATATGGCTGATATGGTTATTTTTTGAGTTATACCAACTTCCTACTTTAACCTGTAACCTTTCAACTTTGCTCTGTAAGACACTTCTGCAGCCAATGACCGTCTGTTAGTTAATCATGTGAAACACCGTTGAAGGTCATTAAGAGCTGGGTGTTGAAAGTGGGTAACAGAAAGCAACCGTACTGCCACAACTTTGGCCACTACCTCTTCCTACAAAGCCACCCTGACCAGTGTATACCATGTTTTAAGTGTATGCATATTGAGTTCTTAAAGCATATACATAACTTTTGGTGAGGTAATAATGAGTACAGTAATTATATGTTATAAATAAATTGTGTGAAAGCTAGGATTTTTGTGGTATTTATTATAGTATCCACACACACATTTTTGTAAGTTCATAACCAGGACAAAGGACGGGTACCTCAGCTTGTGTTATATAAATAATATCTTCATGTAATGTAGAAAAATAATAAATTTTGACTTATGTTTAAATTTTTAACCAAAACTTTTTTAATACAGCTGGATCAACCACAACTGGTTCCTCCTGATTACACACTGTCTTCCATTGCTACAGACAGCTATGCAGAAGAGTTTCAAAAAACTATTTCTCAAGGTGCTCAAGGTAGAGAGGTTCTCACTATTCAGCTATATAAACCTGAAGGCAGTAGCTTGGGTTTCAGTGTTGTGGGATTGCGTAGTGAACAAAGAAAAGAATTGGGTATTTTTATCCAAGAGATCCAGAACACAGGAATTGCTGGAAGGTAAGAAAATGATTACTGGTTTCTGTTTTATCAATGGTTACGTTGCACATTCCAAAATAAGATTCATTACTCTGTTTGATTAGGAAATAAATTGTAATACTATTACATATGTATGAACCTTAACTTTTGAAGGCATTACCAAATGGTTTCTAGTTATTTTTTTCCCACTAGCAAATTTCGGACTGCTATGAGTAACAACATTATTTTTCTTTGAAATTAACCCTCTTGATATGGGAAGATAAAACTTTTTACAGAGATACATTCAAAATTTAATTAAACTAATTTATTATTAATGTATAAAAATAAACATAGCATCAAAATGTAGTGAATAAATCAAATTTTAATATTATATATGTTTTAATTTCAAAAGGAACTATTTGAATAAATTCTCAATCTACTCTTGTCTGTGTACCATGGCATTTGTTCACTCCAACTTACCCATTTTATATCTTTTCATCACCCCTTTTATAATGTCTTGAGTTTAATATAAATTACTCATTATAGTATTGATATTACTAAGACATAGTGTAATTTTTATAGCCTTCAGACATCTTTGTTTATGGAGATATAAACCAGAAAGTCTAACCCACTTGCCATGCCTTCTTATCACATCCTCTCTTTCACAAATTGCCAGTAATTCACTTGATGTTTGCTATTACATCATTGCTAACTGATAGGAAGACAAAGTTTTAAAACACCGAATAATGTATATTGCTACGTTATTTTCAGTAAAGATTTTTAGTTATTTTGCTTACAGATAGAAAGTTGATATTGCCAAGTTCAGATCGAACAGACGAGGAAATTATTTTTCAGGCCAGTTAAATTGTAATAGTTATTGGGCATTTTTTTCTTTGTGTATGTTATTATTTTATGTCTGTAGTGCATATCTGAAAGTCATAAAAATTATTTGATGTACTAATACCATCATTAGAAAAAAGTAGGCTTAAGTTTCATCTGAGTGCCAATAAAAAAAAAAAAGGAAAATGAGGCAAAACGCAAGTACTGAATATCTTGTTTCTTATTTATTTTTTACATTCATTTTTACAAAAATAACTAGAATGTAAAAATTGGACACTTATTAGGTTAGAGAATAGAAACAAATTTCTCCATGAGGTATGCTCGCAAATAGCTAATGTGTTACTTCATTCAATACTGTAACTTGACCTAGACCTTTGCTGTGTGGCTTATTTATCACTGGATTATTAGTTAGATATAGTTCAAAGAGCAACAAAACAAAGGATAAAATAAATACCTCTTATACAATATTTTTAAATTGTTAAAATATTGTTAAAGTCAAATTGTGTTGAATGTATGGATGTATACATTGGTGGTTACAAATAATCAGCCCCTGTGATTCACCATCACTTCTGAACTATATATGAGTGAGCAAGGTGACAGCAGATCATTTAACCTATCATTGTCACCCTGTTATCCAAGTGAACACCAACTTTCTCACTTGAATGCTACTTTTGGATCCATATACATATCCAACAAAAACTTAAAATAATTCATTTGTTCATTTCTTATAACATCAACAATGAAACTGTTCAGTAAGCTTTATTACCATGCATTGATGAAGGCAAGCTCAAGACTTGAGTAGGTAAGTTTCAAACACACATGATATGGAACAAAGATTTTGAACTTGTTTTGCATTTAGTGCATATAAAACCAATATGATTATACTAGGAAAAATATTATATTTGGTAATATCTGTTTTTATGCCAACAGAAATTACTGTTATTTTTTCAGCTTTTATGTTGAATAATTTTTCCACTTTCACATTACCACATAGATATATTTTGATTTTATCTTCTTGTTTTTTTCTGTGTGTGAATATATATTCAAAAATTTACTAACATTTTTTTTTCTTTGTCAGCTACTGACTGTGGGTTTTCTCATTGTAGCATAATGTTTTTTTGTAATAATGGCTAATATAATCCATTTTAGTCAGTGTGCAGCACATAGCAGTTGAAATTTTCAAAAGATTGTATTAAAATGTAATATTTAATCATTTGGAATTTCTTTTTCCTTGAGATACAAAATCATGAAAAATTGTTTATTATTTAAAGAAAAAAAATAATATTTATTTTACTGAAATACAGATATGTTATTTAAAACTTGTTTTTTAAAGAATTTACATGTTATTAGTAATTAGTACATGTTTTCATATTATGTTGAGAAATAAAAACTTTCCCAAAAGTTTTATGATACACTCTTGATTTGCAGTTTCTTGCTTATTTATAATTCATATTTTTCTACTGTAATGCTGATAAATAGGATAGAAAGGTATGTTTTAATATTTTTTTTATTTATACAGAATTTATAATTTAAAAAACATTATCTCAGATCATTAATTTAGCAATGTATTTAAAAATTAAGGCATTTATATATTAAAATAGTTTTTAAAATTATTTTCTTTGTGAAAAGTAAAAATAAACAACTATAATTACACTTTTCTGATTTCTAAAATTATTTATTTAATAAATTTGTCATATAGTATGTGTAGAATATAGTTCAGTCCTTTTGAGAATAGTTAATTGTTGAGAAAAGAGTAACTTTAATGTAGTAATGAACTTCTCAGAACTTTTTTAATGAGGAATTTTCATTCATGTTGCTTTTTCCATTCATTTGGGTCATTGACCATGTTTTTCCAATTTAAAGCAAAATTGAGGAATATTGGAATAAAGTAAATACAGGCAAAATTACAGTAATTGGGTATTGTAAAATTATGATGAAAGTTTTATGAATATTTTATTATCAGTATCATTCTTATTTAGGTACAGTTTAGCATAATGTGAGTTAAGTTAAAACTTTACCAAGTTTTTTTTACAGAGATATTTACGTTTTGTGATTATTTCTAAATTTTTTTATTCCTCTCATTTTATTTACTCATTGTCTTGTTTGTTAGAATATGTGGAAGAGAAATGAAACTGGTTGTAACCATTAAGACATTTGTTACATCTATGTCTTGAGTAATCTGTATCAGTAAATTATATTTAAAATATTTTCTGATACTTCTAAAATTCTACAACTTGAACAGCAATTTGTATATTGAACTGACTTGATTAAATAATGGCTTTAACTTAGGAATGAGAGTGCTTTCTTTTATATAGAGACCTTTTGCATCATTGACCTTAGTTAAGATCTTAAAATTATTTAAATTGATGACCATGTTAAACTTACCTAGCATTTGTTCCTATATACTTGATCTGTTTGGTGTATTTTAATTTGAATGTTCTCTCACTCATGTCTGCAGTCATCTTACAATTGATCCATTATAAATTTGTAACAAGGTGAAATGAATTGATAAACCACATTTGATCTTTTTTGATGGGAGGATTTAATCTTCTCATCCAGAGACTTACTGCAGATGTTATCCTGGTTTAAAAATACACCTTGATTGTATACACAAATACACACTGTGAAGTAAGGAACATAGATGTTTAACCATGTATGGTAAAATCATAAAATTTAATATTTTTTACATAATACCGTGATTGTTTATTAAGTTTTGTTTTTTCAGATAATTATAGGATTTTATTTATCAAATATATATATATATAAAAGGATCAAACTTTTTTTTTACAAAAATTCATAAGTACATGAGAATTTATAAGCACGGGGAATTTGGATATTAACCCTCTCCAGATGGGTCTCAGGTGAAAGGCCATGACATCTTGTTTGTTGGCTTGCATTCAAAATGTTATTGAACTACTATTTCATGAATTTATGTCAATAACTTTGGTATCAAACTGTAGGTTATAATTCAAATTTTAGTATTATACATTATTCAATTTCTTAATTTAAAAGTAAATATCAAAAAAACAGTTAAAAAAGCTCACCTCTTTCCTGTTTTGGAAATGCTCCCTTATATACACTTACTTTTATATATATGACATGAATAACCAGTCGGAAGCTCAGAATGTCCTAGTGGTTTTATCACCTTTTCTAATGTTCCTTCCACCATTTCTTTCTTTGGAATCATAATTTCACTGAGGTAGATTGTGTCTTTAGTCTGGTTGAAATTTCATATTTTTTCTAGACCCAAATACAGCATAGTTACTAAGCTTGGTAAATTATATTAGAATTCTATGGTATTGATGTAGTAATTTATGATTTTTTAGATATACAAATGTATATATAAAACTGAAAAAAAAATTTTTGTTTCATATCCTCTACATGCAAAATTTTTAAAGGCTTAGCAACCTACGTCAAGCAGCAATAGAGTACAAAGGCTGTAACTTGAATAGATAATTGTTTGCTTTAATTCTTTATTTACTGTTCTATATTTTAGGAAAAATAACTTTAAGAACTTATTTCAAAATAGCAATAATTGAAATGTGACTGTATTTCACAAAATACTAGTTGACTAAAACACAGCCAAGACAAGTTACTCTGTACATACTAAAGGTCACCTTTATGTTATTTGATAGGATAACTTGAGTGCATGTGAGCTGCATTGTTGTAACTTCTGTATTGTTAGCCAGGCACAGGTGAAAGGTCAATATAATAAATATATTTAAATGTATAATGTTATGAGATTTTAAGCTATTTTGTCTAAACATTTATGTTTTCGTGTTATAATTTGTGTTTATTCTAGAATGAAAGAGACTTAATTTATGTTTATTTCCTAATATTTTATGGTGATTGTGAGATTGTTCAAATTTACCGAACCTGTACAGAGATTAATTACTG
>NW_013666028.1:131508-132966 GCF_000517525.1 Limulus polyphemus
ATCCCTGGATATTTTCTTGGTGATCTAATTTCTAAGTATTGTGTCTAAATTGGTAAATAATTTTTCTTTAAGTTCAATACATATGTTTATAATTTAGTTTTTCAAATATTAATAGAATCTTGATCACATTTGGCAAATTTAGGTGAATTACTCAAAGTTTTACCCACTTAAAACAATTTAATCTAAAATAACAATATGAGTTTTAGTTATAAAAATATTATTATATATCTACTAAGGTTTTTAAAAATACAAACACTTTATTTTGGCTTATATTTAGAAACTAATAATACAAGCTACAATTATTAAAATAAGCTAAAACTATTCCACATATACTTGAGTTTTACTATTACCAGTTTTACTATTACTATTATCCAGTTAGGTTGTTTAAACATTAAGTGCAAAAACTGCTAGATTTTAAAAGATAAGCTTGAGTTTACTGTTTATTAGGTATACTCAATTTTAAAGCAATAGCTAAAATTTTTCTTTCAATTTCACTCAACACACAGTTTGAATAATTAAATATTACAGCATCTGAGTGTTCTACAAATGGATTATTAGCTTGATATCTTCTTAATCTAATTAAATGATTTTTATTATATTGTACAAGAATCTAAGTATAATGTTAGCAATAGACTCGTTTTTTGGAAACCTCAGATAAATAATATTTGTGTTCTATTATGAAGAAGACCACATTCATCCCTTGCCTATTAAAACTGATCAAGACACATAAAGAGCCACTAATTGTATAATATAACTATGGAAAGGAAAACACATTTCAAGTAATTCTTTGTTGGTGTGTTTTTTCATTTGATTTTAAATTCAAGAAAGTACTGTTGCAATGATGACAAATTCTAATAAACTATTTTTTCTCTAGGCAATATTACTGTTTTTTATTTGTTACTGCTTTACTTCTGGTTTTCATTTGTAAAATTAAGCTCTGAAAAATTCATAGGGAATCCTGAAAAAATATAAGTCAGAATTTTTAATATTCCTATAGACTCCAAAATCTGGTGAACCATTACTTCAGTCAGTTGAGCCTTCCATTTGCTGTCTGTGTAGTTAAGTGGCTAAGATTAAACCCATAGTTTGTAATTTCTATGTGCAGGTTTTAAAATCATTATTATGAAGACTTTGCTGCATAGATATTTTTATTTTGTTGGGAAGAAAGACACAAGGCAAGAAATGTTTTAGTACACAGATTTCTTTTCAGTAAAAATAGTAAGTTTTACCAGAAAAGCCTTCTTAATAAATGCATATAAATAGATCAATGCATAAAAGATAATAGAATCATATGTGTATTAGTAAATGCATTATATTGTAATACATCAGTACCTCTCAATCAGTAAAACTATGCATATTAGCTTTGAGAAGTGTCATCCTTTCAATAATTAAGTTGTTCAGGACACTATGTTGTTATTAAAACAATGTGTATTGAAGTTATGAATATATCTTATTGAA
>NW_013666028.1:133851-141767 GCF_000517525.1 Limulus polyphemus
AAAAAAAGGCATGAGAAAACATTGCTTACCGAACCTTAAGACTTAATAAGAAAAAAATTATCTTTTGTGTATGAAAGCATTGTAATGTTTACTGGTAATCTGCCAAATTTCATTAATGTACACTTACTAATTTCAAAGTTATTGCATGAAAACTATAACAAGCCCAACTTGTTTACGAGGTCGTTCCCAGGGGCCCGTGCTGAAAGAGTTGATTAAATTTTCTTAAAAATGGTGTATAGTTTGTGAAGTTAAGAATATAAATCATTAATTGTCTTTTTATGGTAAACTTTACAGGCAAAGTAACCACCACACTTATAAACTAGTGTATCTAAAAATGAAAGGTTATGATCTTGATAATGTTCATTAGTGAATTGAATACTGTTATAATTACTGTTTTGATACTCCAATGATGAATTAACACAGTCAGCACTCTTTATCTATGTATCATCAGTAACATAATGGTTTTTAAGCACAGTAGATATTCCTCCAAGATTGTTTTTCAGGAAAAAAAAAGATTTGCCAAGAAGGAACTAATTCAGAGCTCAAAGCAACATGTTCAACCTGATCTTTGAGATTACCATCTATTAAAGTTCACTAATTTCAAAAGTACAGATTTTGAAATACATAACCAATTGAGTTATTAATAAAAAATTAGTTCTTCACAATAAATCTTACTATCAAACTATAAATTTTGAATTTCATTAGAGAATTCAAAACTATCCTTCCAAGTGAGTGTATTCACTGTTAGTATACTTCTTCAGAAAACTAACTAAAAAAACCTGCTAATATATAATTTAAGTCCTTATATTTGGAACCATGGTCTTAATCAATGTCCTTCTTTATGCATTTTGTAAAGACTAATAATTAAGTTGTTCAGGACACTATGTTGTTATTAAAACAATGTGTATTGAAGTTATGAATATATCTTATTGAATTATCATGCAGATCAATAAATTCTAAGTTGTACAGTATTCATATCTGCCTTTTTGTGTACTTTATCCTATTTAGTTTGTTAAATTTAGAATCATCTACATGTAATCTGTAATGTAATTTGATTAAACTTGGCAAAATTAGATTCACTTGTAAGTTTTATGTGTAGATCAGATTTGACATACTAAAAGATGCCTTTTCTGTCGTGTCAGAACCGTCTTTTATGATTTGTGTTACACGTGAAAATGTCTTCAGAACATATAGCTGCACATTTTATCAAACCATGTAAGTGTATTACAGCTAGAAAAGGTACGTTTGTCACATTATCAAAACCTTGTATTCCACATGATCTAATTTTTGCAGTTTCAAAACCTTGTGTCTTTGAATTTGTTAAATCGTTTATGGAAGTACATGGTTTTGGCATGACAGTAATCATATGGTAAAGGGCATTATGTATGAAATTGATTATATAGTAAACTTTTATTTGATTCCAAATAAATATTTGTAGTTGTTGGTTAAGAAGATTTCTGTCTTTATTGTTTACTTAGGTAAGGACCCAACATGATTTACTGTTGTTTTTTTTTTACCAGAGATGGACGCCTTCAAGTGGGGGATCAGATCCTGGCCATTGATGGTCAGCCTTTGGACAGCAACATTTCTCATCAGCAAGCCATAAGTATTTTGCAACAAGCTCGAGGATTGGTGGAGCTTGTTGTTGCACGGGGTGGAATCCCAGAAAGTGATCAACTTAAAGAGGTGACTCTTGAACGATCACCTTCAGGTGTGAGTGACAGCTCCAAAGGCTCTGACATGGTGGTAGGTGTAAGTTTATCTCCATAATTGCTTTTTTGGTGCTGTATTTAGTTTGGAATGTACTGTTAACATAACACAATACTTTTGGTCTTATTTAATAACAGTCTTTGGTGATTATTATAAGTTTCTTATATGGCAGTACAAGTTGCTTAGTATATAAACTCCTTCTATTTTGTTATTTGTATATTTGAAAATTTTACCCTTTCTAGGGTGTGAAACTAACATATGCCTGGTGCCAAATGCTCCTAAAAATCACTTAGGGCATGTAAAAATTTAAAAGGATGTGCCCTCCTGGCAAGAAAAAATATAATGACAGTCATCTCATAGATAAAACAACATTGTCAATTATGGCCAGTATAAAGGGGAGCGTACTTTAAAAATAAATCAAGGTTTTAGAATTTACATTTTGAATTTATGATTTTGAGGCCACAAACCAATGCAAATTTAGGATTTCTTTTGCTTATATTGTCTATTAACTTCTAGATCACTTGGCTGATTTTTGCTAAGTTTCCAAGCAAAATATTACCTGCCCAGGATTTGAATATACATTGGACATTTTCAGAATGTTAATGCAATTTACAGGCTGGCGCTGTGTTAAATAGCTTGCCTTGGTTACTGAAATAATGTGTGTGTGGGGGGGAGACTATATAGTTTCATAAGGCATTTATTATCTTGCTTTATAGTATAGGTAAGCAGCAGTTTATGCATGTCACTTTCCAACCTAGTTAAATCTCTGTATATGTTTACACACACCTATGCCTAGAGCTAGGCTTAAATTAGTAACAGTAAAATGATGCAGATGGTCTTGTACCAATCAGAAGGCCTAAATTTAAGTATTACAAAATTTCTAAGCTATGTAATGATTTTTTTTTAGTATCATTACTACAACAGTAGTATGTCTTCCTCTTATTATATACTTCTTTTGGCTTATGCACAATCCAAGCACTAGACTTAAGCCTTGATCTGAAATGAATCATATGGTGTCTACATACAGTTTCAATTTGATACTTATGCTCTTGATTACTTATATCCAAATTAAGATCTATTGATGTTTAGCCTGTAGTCATGTGATAGAATTTACCCAGCATAGGAAAGTCCCTGGACAAAATAATAAAAGAAAAAGAAAAGAAGAAGAGGAAAAGGAGGCAATGAATAAGTAATTGCAGTGCATAGAAAAGTGATAGTGTGGGAGAAGATATGAAATTTCCGAAACACACCTCGTCTCATACTGAAGCTTTATCCCGATGAAGGTTTCTCTTCTCTGCCCATCTAAGCATTGGTATGAATCTTACATCACTTGCTCCAGCCTTTATACCATACTATATTGCCCAAAGCAAGTTAAATCTTGTGATTCTCTCCGCTTAAGTCAATGCACCGCCTATGCCAGATCCGTATATGAGCCGTATATATTTGGACTCTATTTTTCCTGTACCTTCCTTTGCATAGATAGCTAATTATGAGGCCTTGTATGGACATTCCACCTCTTACACAACCTTTTTGCAACCAGTACATAAAGTTTGTAGTATCTTGGGCATTTCTCTTGTATCTTACGACTCTTCTCCTTCTTTGTTGGGGGAAAGTCATTTCAGTTCATTACTTGGTTTTTTCCACCTTTGTCTGTCATTGCTGGGCATGCTCAGAGATTTGCTGATCAATTGAGAGAGGGTGCTACCATGCTTTGTCTTCCCTGTTTATTGGATCAGAATGCCTTGGATTTTCATTGCTTGGAGAACCCAAATTAGATTATCAGAGGTTAGACCTTCTTCTGCCTATTTGGGGTTCTCGGCATGATACCACTGTTCACCTCAACCTAACTCTGTTTTCTTGAATTTGGCTGTCTCTTACAATAATTTTGCATTTTTTATCTTCTTTGCTAGGTAATCAGATCCTTTTCACGTCATCTACACTCACTATTATATGTATGACTGGTTTTTTCTTGCTCCCAGTGAACAAGAAGTAATAACGGGGAGTTTATATACAGATCTGGTATGGGGAGCACATTGACGTAGGTGGAGATAATCACAAGATTTAACTTGCTTTGGGCAATATAGTAGAGTATAAAGGCTGGAGTAAGTGAGGTAAGATTCATACCCATGCTTAGATGGGCAGAGAAGAGAAACTTTCATAAGGATAAAGCTATAGTATGAGCAGAGGTAAGTATTATCAGAATACATTTTCAGTGGAGGAAAAGTGAACATTTGTAACAATAAATGGACACATAAGTTTTTAGGGTTTCAGTTATTTGACACAAAAAATCCACTTATGTTACCTAAATATTTTGATGACTGTCTGAGTGGTAAGGTCATTTTGCACTCTTCTTCTTATTGGTGGGAAGTTAGGCATTGAACATGGTATATTGATACCACTACTACAACTGAACTTGAAAATATTTGTTAAATTTGGTTTTAGATGACAAATATAAGGAAAATATGTATAGTAATAGTTAAGTCAAAAGTGATTGTACATAGGCAAATACTTTGTTCAGTTATAATCAAAATATGTGTGTATGTATATTAGTATAATACAAAAAACTAAAGACTTGAGCATCACTGAACAAAATTGTTGAATTTTACAGCAGACATCATAGTTTCCCATAAGCATAGAGGACAAGGTAAAATACACTGAAACAAAGTAAAATTGAATTGGTATCTCATATTTGTAGCATAACTTCAGACCAGGAAAACAAAACAAGTAACATAACTTAAATAGTTACTCTATTTGTGCAAACATAAGGCTTCTATATTCCATTTATAGCTATCATACTGTATTTGTTAAAAAATGTGAATATATTTAGTAAAAAAGGTTAATTTATTGTTGTTGTTTTTTTATTGATGAAAACGTCTCATGTAGAGCTGTTGTTTATTTTATGGGGGGGAGGAGTATTGTAGCCATTTCAACATATAATTCTAAAACTGATATTACTTGATATACTGGTTAAAAATATAATTGTTTTCACTGTAGTATTTTAGAAACTTTAAAGTAGTTTAAAAAATCTTAGTATATTAGAATTAAGTATTAAATTAGTGAATCATACAGATTGTTTCATTTAAATGGACTTTTATTTGTAAACCTTCTTTGGCATATTTCTTAAAATACAAGAATTAATTACATATATTTTAAATTCATCAGTCAAATTTTAAATTTAGACATATTACCTAACCCATGTGTATCAATACTAGTGTGAAGTTTAAATGAAAAAGGTACACTAGAAAAAATATTCACATAGTTGAGCATTAACAGATTAAAAAGTCTAGTTAATGAACTGTAGAAGATAAGAATTTTCTAAAGTTTATTGTAGGTGTCTTTGACAGAAACATCAATAAAATATATAAATTTTATCATGAGTTATGATAACGTATAACCTGTATTTTACCATTGTAAACTTAAAGTTATCATCAGTATCACAATTTATCTAACTGTAAATTAATATTTTAAGAAGTACTGTAACAGGAGTGTAAAATCTTGACATAATAAAATTATAATTTACTGTGTCAAGGTTTTACAGTCAATAATGTTTACAAATAGTTTGTGAGGATAGAATTTGGATTTGAAGAGCTCAGACTTATTGCTTGAACCTTTTAGGATTATATTCCTTATATATTTAACATGAGACTAAGATCATGTTTTTCTAAACTTTCAAATGTTTTCAGCTAAACACAGAATGGGCTCAGGTGGAATCTATCAATTTGGTGAATGATGGGTCGGGTCTAGGATTTGGAATTGTCGGAGGTCGTAACACAGGTGTTGTTGTGAAGACCATTCTTCCTGGAGGTGTGGCAGATCGGGTTGGTAGCTCCCTTCCTTTATGGTTTTTTTTTCATTATATTTCATTGAATGAACCATTCTATTTTTAATAAAAAAGAATGAAAAAAAAATTGGAATTTTACAGAATCGAGTGTTTTTAGTTTTAGTCAGTTGTATCGCCAGATGCATGAACACATATACAAAGAAATTGTGTCTTATAAATACATACACATTCAAAAGGAATGTAAGATAATTTCATGTAAAATAAATTCCTTACCATTTTAACCTTTACAAAAGGAGGGGTGTCACTGACATAGCCTCACTTTATATATCCTAAAAGTGGAAATACATAACGAAATTGGATGAAACTTGTTACAGACTTATTAAATAGTATTTTGTTTTGCCTTTAAAAGTTATATTTTTTGATTAATGTTTCCATCATTTTTTAGATGGGAATTTTCTAAAAGTTTGTTCTGAGATACTGTTTTGAAAATTTTTTTTTAAAATACTTCCTTTTGTCTTAAATTTAAATTTTTGTTGTTGGTCAAAGGTTTTATATGATATATCCAGTCAATTTCAACTTGACTGACATTCATTAACATATTACTACTGATACTTTATCTTGCTGATTGCATAAAAACATGGAAAAGATTTATTGGGCCTTAACTTTCAAAAGTTGTCATCATTACCTTTCTTGGTTGAGAATCATTTTATATATATATATAATAAATATAGTTTATTTTAACTAAATGATAAGTGCTTTTATTTTTTTTTGCATTGTTTGAATATGATAAACCTAACAATAATATTCAGTAAATAAGGTTTTAATTCATCAGAAATGTTGTGAATGCCTACAATACTTGCTAAACCTAACTAAGCTTACTTTATGTCTTGCTATAAAATATAATTTCTGTAACTTATAAATACATATAATAAAACATGAAAAAATTTTCACGAATGAAAAGAACATTTAAATGAATTGTAAAAACATTATCTGTGTTTTGTTCCTAAGTCTTCTAAATCTTCCATTAAATTTCTTTGTTCATCCTCTAGAAGCTCCAGGTAGTCAGTACCTCAAGAAACTATAAATTACTTCTCAAACCACTTTATTTATTTTACACTGATTCAGATAGTTTGTATCTATTTTATCCGATAATGTTTAAACACTGTTTCTAGCTATTTGAAAACCTTATTTTCAATACTAATTGCTCAGACCATGTGTTGTGACATCATAAAAGGATGGCAAGAAATGGTAGTAGTAATAAAACTATTAACAGAAAAGAAAAATCATGTGACAAATAAGACATTGATAATTATATTCTCAAGGGTTGATAGTTTTTAGTAAATATAAACCTAAACTTTGGGATGGGCAGAAAAATTCTAAAAAACAAATTGTTTAATACATTGTTTACAGGTAAGACTCCTTGGAACTGTACAGAAATGAAAGTTGGAACATGTTTATCATTTTTCTTTGCAAATTTCCCTAAAAATATGCTATAAAATTATAAAAAACAATTGTGAAATAATTTTGAGTTAAAGTTTGTTAAAATAGTTAGAATTATTATTTTACTTAATTTTTGTAATTTGATATGCAGGCGTGTACTTGACTTCCAGAAGGTGCTCACTGGTCATAATAGGGTTAAAGCATTCTGTTGTTCAATATTTTCGTCTAAAGTTTTTTTTTATTAAATGTAAAACATGATTATTTAGCTGATGGCAGTAACTTGCTATATATGTCAGTATGCTAGTGATTCATTGATTAAATATTAGCATGTCAGGTGGTACTAAATGAACTAGTTTGGATAATTGATGAATAATTTTGAGAGTAAAGGTAATTTTTCTTACTGTATTTATTGTCAATTTGGTGCTTTTGGAAAAGGGATGGTAGAGAGGAACATAATATGGAAATACCATTTCATTCTTGTAAAGATGAATATTACTGGTATTTACGTAGTATTTGGGTGTAACATCCTGAGTGTATAATTTGGGTTCTTTTTGTCTTTTGGCATTGTTATGCTTCTGACATGTGCAAGTCTACATAAATAAAACCTATTCTTTGTTTGTAAAGCTCCCTTTGTCTGTGACACTTGATTCTCCGTTGGTAATGTTCAAATTGGCTCAGTGGTTTGTCTTAACCTGTTACCTGCCGTGGCTATTTTGTCTTATCGTGAGGGCAAAATCACATTTATGAATTGAAAAACATTATAGAGAACTTATCTTTTATTGGAAATCCTAAAATATGTTTGAGACTGTACATAAGCACCCTCTAAGAAGAAAATTTGTTTTCAAAAATGTTTTTTTAATTTTTCCTTTTACTTCAGCACTGGTCCTGCCATCTATGATTGGTATCTAAACCTTTTTCTAGTCTGTTTTCTTTATAAAACTGCATCTGGGCGTGTTAAACCTCAGTTGTAAAACTTTTAGCCAAT
>NW_013666028.1:142753-146946 GCF_000517525.1 Limulus polyphemus
AGCAAGACTTGCATTGGCTACTCAGAAAGTTAGTAGCCAGTGGTCATCGGGTTAAGCAGAAGTCTTGAGTTCAAATACCGGCCAAGTGGGGATTTGTAATAACATTTTAAGTTATTAATTCATGTTTAAAGCAAGATATTACAATATTATGAAAAACAGCAATAACATGATAGTTTACATTGGGGATTTCAATTATTTGTTAACATTTGATTACAATGGCTTATTGTCATAGTGGTTTTATGGCCCTCAACTATCATGTGGAAGTCTAGAGTTTGAATCTCAGTTGAATTAGGATTTTATGTTAACTTTTTTATTATTGTATTTATTATTTTATTTATATATTATCACATTTACAATAATCTCTTTGAATATCTGGAATACAATTATAGATTAAATTAGGGATGATAATATATTATGTAATTAATCAAATTCTGTGCCTTTGCCACTACAGTTATTAAATTGCAGAGTCAGACATCTGACCATGTAGGAATATTTTTTCGAGAACCACTTTTTTTTTGCATGGTTGAACCTATAAGGCTTTATAAAGAAGAAAATTTAATTTGTGAGATTACTTTCCATTTTCCTGATTGTTAAGCATTACAATTCTATAGTGAGAAACGTATGTGTTCTTCATTACTGAACACAAAACTATGCAGGAAATTGGAACATATAGTATATTATAAACTAATGAGTTCAGCAAATGCCATTCATCATTAATCTGTATTCAACCCAAGCACCTAAAACTTTGCTGTACTTTTATACAGTACAGTATGTTTGTTAATAACTTTAATAACACTTTTTTCGGGCTTTTGAAATATTGAAACATTGCAAGCTGAATTACAACAAAACAAAATTGCACCAAATTTTGACCTTTTCATGTAGTTTTAAACTTAATAAAATTATATAGTGTCTGCAGATGCTGAAATTAACTAAACATTCAATAAAGTAACATAATAGTAATCAAATAAAGAGAATTAGATTCTGCATAAGAATAGTTCATTAGCTTTCAGATATTATAATGTTTTCTTGAAGTAGCTTTTTCATGGAATTTAACTTTTAATGTAAAATTTCAGCATTTCTCAGACCTACTACAGATCAGGCAAACATTGAATATTTCCATGATTTTCATATAAAATTTTAGTTGAATGTTGTATACGCAAATTTTCAGAATATGGGTGGCAGTCAGATACAGAAGGCTTCTTTACTTGCAGTGATAAGTGAATTTTTCATTTGGTTTGTAAAGAAATTTCATTTTTATTACCGATGATCCGAGTTTTATTTAATTACCAACTTGAAAACAAAATTAGCATTACTAAGTCTCCTGAACTGTCCAATAAATAATACAACCATATTTATTGCTTAAATTTAGGCCATAGTACAAAATTATAAAGCATTGCTCATTTTTCCAAAGAAATTTGTTTACAAATATGAATTCGAAGGAAAACTCCACTCAGGCAAGATGAAGTATGTTCATAGGCTGTATGGCCCTGAGGCTTCATTGTTTCACATTCACTTTCTATAATGCCTAAAACTGCACAGTTAGCCATGCAACCAATTTTCAGTAGTATATATATTCACAAGAGAAAGCTACTGCCCAAATTTTATAACTGTGTTGCTTTGATTTAATGAGATAAAGAGAATTTACATCATTTTGGATAAAAGTGCAACATTAGAGTATCAGCTGTATCTCTCTGATATATTTTAAATATTCCTATTGTAACAGTAGTTATTGTTTGTTGCTTAGTGACAACTTCAGTTTTTAACAAAAAGTAGAACCAAATGTTTTCAAGGATGTTTTGAAAGGAACTTCCTACATCATTATTGTAGATTTATAATGATGTAGGAAGTTCCTTCCAAAACAATTAAAATCAAACATTTAAAAAACAAACTAGTTCATTTAAAAAGTTAAAAATAATATTTAACTAAATTAAACTTTGTTATTATTTAATGAAAAATAATAAATCTTGCAAATGTGTAATTTGTTTTTAATATACCACAAAGAAAGATAATTAACCTCAACATTAATAATTGAAGTTCAAATAAAAAATAAATTTTTTTATTTATTTACACAATACTGTATTTAACTCAACAGAAACTTAGAATAAATAAATTTTCAACAGAACATTAGCTGTAATCTCTGCACACAACATGGCCTAAAGATATGACACAAACTATTTGCATCTATTGTATGTGTGTGATAGATATAATGAATGCTCATGCTTGGGTACGTTCATTAACCCTGTAGGCTTAGTACATGTAGAATCTCTTAATATTAGGTAAGAGATTGGCATGTTCTTTGTAAAGTTGCATCAGAGCAGGCAAATAAATGCATTAAAATTCTCTAAATTTCTTTCTAAACATCACTGTAAATTATAAAAGTGTCTATTAAATTAGATAATTAAATTTAAGTATTGGATTTGATGTTACAAGTTTTGGGGTTATGAGATTTGTGACCTCAGTCTATTTAGGAATTCCACAGTTTTTTATTTCTAATTATTAATAATAAACTTATTTACAGTGGAATGAAAAATGAAACAAATGTGAGCCAGCGGATATTGATCATGTAATATATAAATACTTTTATTTTCTACAGAAATGCCTTGGTATTAACATAAGAAATCTATGGTCTTTAAAACAAAAAACTGACATTTAAACAATACTTTCTGCTAGTCATTAATTTTAATAAGAAAGACCAAGATAAGTTTCTTCTTATCTAGTTATTTTATTATTTTGTGTATTGATTATAATCTAATTTCAGTAGCTTGTTGTGTATAGATATTGCAAATAAGCTCTGTAACAAATATGTTGATCAATTGAAGATTGTTTGTGAACAATAGCAGCTGACAGCTGAATATTTATTTGGTTTTATAGCACAGTTATTGTCTTTTATTTTGCTTTCCATCATGATCAGTAATGTGTGCTTTGATTCTATAATATCAGGGTAAGTATATAACATAAGAAATATGGATGTGTTAAATCAACATAATGTATTATTGGAATATTGTAAAAAACATTGTGTAACTAAGTGTATCTGTTTCAGGAAGTTAATGCTAATATACAATATAAATCTATTCAATAAAATTCAACACAGTTATTGTGAATAATAAGTGCATGTTTAAATTTATACTTTTCAGTAATCATAGAAAAAATACAATTTTCAGTGATGGAATTTTTATTATGCCTAAGGTTTACGAAGCCTGTTCATGCAGGGTATAGAGTATCAAATAAAGCTTAATTTTCGATATCCTACATTACCTTCTCTCACCTGTATAGCTGTTCTCATTCAGTGCTGCCCTCTATATGCAAAACATTTTTCACATGCCACAAGCCATGAACTACCACATACCCCATGATCAATGTAGTTTGACTGCATCTTGCACGTAAATTATCATATGACATTCCTCCACCAATAGGAGTGTGACACTCCTGATGCATGTGACTCTCTCTATTGGATTCTACCAAACTATCATATCTTGTTAGGCAGTGATTGAGCGCAAACATTTTTCACATCTGCTCTTCTCATTTTTGTAAAATAGTGATTTACTTGATTTATTTATTTGCAACAGTTACTTTTGTCTGCAGTAATCTGCCATGATAACTTACCTTTGTTTATTGATTTTTTTTTCCTTCTCATTTTTGACTAATTTAGAGTTTAAGATGAATTCCAAAGTTTGTGTTTTGCAACTTCTTATATTATTACCACTGCTTTGAATACAAGTACAAGATTCAGGTCTGGGGATCTCAACTGAGGATTTTTTGGCTATAATTCATCATGAAATTCATTGTTATACGAGGTGTCTTTTTTCTCTCATGACAATGTTTGAGTTTCTCCTGCATTTTTAGAACCTGATCATGATGAGGAAAATTTTTACAGTTTTTTTTCTTCCTTCCTACCTATGCTGTGCTTTCCAATGCATCTCCTATAAAATCTACTAGGCCCAACTCTGCCTTTTTGGATATGCTTTCTCAAGTGTATTCTGTTTTCACATTTTCATATGATACTGTTATCTTTTTTTTTACATGACTCCTTTCATTAGAGTCCCTTGTTTTCCTTCCTTCCTCTGACATCAGGTTTCATGCTGAGCATTTCGTTTCTCAGTTGAGCGCTGGTGTTAGCATGCTTCATCCTTCATAGACTTTTGATCTTTATGATTTGGCTTATTGACTCCGAGCAATTTGTCACATTTACTCCT
>NW_013666028.1:147538-187595 GCF_000517525.1 Limulus polyphemus
CCTGGAGTCTCACCTCCATCGTCCATTGGAGGAAACTATTCAGTAAGGCATGTGGGCTCCACCTCATTTGTTCATCTCACGCTATCTTCATTGGATAGCTGTTTCTTCCTCTTTGGGGTACCTCTTTCTGACTGTTACCATCCTTCAAACTTCAGTGTGGCCATGACTAGGTAAGTTATCTTTTTGATATATATATATTTTTCCCTCCAGGGGCATGTTCCAGTTCTGAGCCACTGGGATGGTGGACCATGGAGGAGTCCTCCTGAACATGTTTGCTTCCATTCAGTAGAGAGTAGGGCAGTGGTGTTCTGCTGGTGTAGATGCACTTCACCCCTGTGAAGGTTGATGTTGCATGCAGCTTCTGTGCAGTTTTTTCCAAAGGGTGAGGTTGCTTATATTTTATAAATGCAATCTACTTCTTGGTGGGACTCAATGGTTGCTATTATGCTCCAGCCTTTAAATGGTCCTAACCAAAGGATGATGTTGCTTTGGAGCAGATCCATAACATTGCAGTTTGCCCCTTCAATTGAGATCCCTCATTCTACCATCAGTTCCCAGTGAGTGTTTTTGGATTAGAACTGGACCAATCAATATAAATCCTTATACATGTATTTGTTGTGCTTCCTTTTCCTCTCTCAATTTGGTTCAGGAACTCCACTTCCGTGTGGTGTTTTCTGGAAGTTGATGTTGCACCCAGCTTCTGTGTGGTTCTGTCTGGAGGGTGCAGTTGCTATATATTTCTAGAAGCGATCCACTTCTGTGTGGTGGGACCTGGAATGTGGCATTGTGCTCTGGTTTCTGTGCAGTCCTATCTGGAAGATAATATTGATTGGGAGGATGGTCCTTCCTTTTACACTCCACCTCAGGGTGTTTTCACTGCCTGAGGCTGATGTTGCACAGTGAGGTGACAATCTGTTTTAGTGTGATATGAACTACCACATTGGCACATCTCATCCTACTGTCATTAAGACTTCAGGTTCCTGGATGTGTGGTTGTTTGTGGATTGGTTTGCACAGTATACACTTCCATTTGACTTAACTTGAGGTGAAGACAGTGTAGATCCTCTTCCTACCGTGGGTTGGAGGTTCTATTCCCAATGCTGCTTCATTTTGGATAGGAGTTGACCAGTTATTTACATAGCACCTTAGCCACTCTATACCTTGGGGCACATCCATTTTAGCCTTCCCCACATTCCTGTCTGTAGATAGTTCTTGTATAGTCTTTTTTTTTTCTATGGGATTGAGATTCCAGTATACTGTGGTTCGGTTTCCAACCCAACCGGTTCTCCTCCAACTTTCTGCCCATGTGTGTGGCATCTATTTCCACACTGGGGGGCAGAGTATACCTGGTACAGAAGTAGTGTGTTTTCCCACGTGTGTTCCTCACCCAAGGATCACACTTTATGGACGTTCTTTGGGCACTTTTGAAGGATACTTCTTTCCCTCCCTACAACTATTCAATGTGGGATTCTAGCTATACATGTGAGAAGCGGTAACGTATCATATCAGAAGTTGTTATTTTCCGATACTGAAAATATATTTTCGATAGATACTTACCTCTTTTCATGCTTCCCACCCTTCCTCTCCACTGAAAACCAGTGCTTTCTTTGTTTCCTAATCTTGAAGTGATAGTTTGGTAGAATTGAATACAAGGAGTCACATGCATCAAGAGGATGTCACACTCCTATTGGTGGAGAATTGTCGCATAATGATTTACATGTGAGATGCAGTTGAACCTCAGTGATCGTGGGGTACGTGGGAGTTCAAGACTTGTAGCATACAATACATTGTTTGCATATAGAGGGCAGCACTGAAAGAGAACAGCTATACATGTGAGAAAAGTAAGTACTTATTGGAAACTATGTTCAGTATAGGAAAATAATAAATTCTTGGATAAATAAAATAAAATGTATTTTGTATGAAAAACTGGCCATTTTTTTATTGCTATACACATATGTTGGTGAAAAGTATGTGATACAAGAAGTGTATATATATATCTTTATTGTATCTGCTGAGCTTAAGGCTAAATATCTCATAACAGACTGTTACAGGATCAGGTAAAACAAAAATTGATGTTGTTATCTACATTAAGCTTAACTACATATAGCTGTAATTAAGAACCATTGCTTGATCAATTAACTTAATGCATATTAAACACCAGTATTGAACAATGAGGATCAATTAAATTATTTTTTTGTTCTTCCATAGTTATCTAAATATTTTGTACAGAAATTTAATTTCTTTTAAAATACTATTTTAAGCTCATTAATCAACAGAGGAATATTTGTAAGTCATGTCTTAACTAAACACTCCTAATAACAGAAACTATGTAGCTGTAATTCAGAGTTTCATTTTAAAATTACTATAAGATTTAGCCTATAGTTAGTTTTCATCTTTGATAAAGGCAGGACAAGAAATACCAATGTTCAATAAGAGAGAATGAGCTTAAAAATACTAATTTTCTTTCTGAGATTTATTTCATCTTTATATTAATTTCTACATTGAAGGGCTTTAGTTTGTAAAAAGAACTGACAAGTAGTTCCTTGTAGATCATTTATCAAGCTTTTATGTTGATTTTATTGCAGGATAAAAGACTTCAGAGTGGTGATCATATCCTTCAAATTGGAGACGTTAATCTTAGAGGGATGAGGTCAGAACAGGTAGCTTCAGTGTTAAGACAGGCCGGGAGTAGAGTTCGATTGATTGTTGCTCGACCTGTAGATCTGTCATTTGTTGACTACAAAACACTCAGCCAAAGTGCTCCCATTGTCCCAACTCACATTCTCTCTGATCCCGATGAAGTAGACCACCAGTTGGCACTCTTTCAACAAAATCAGAAAGGCTATATAGAAGATATACCCTACGATGATGATGATTTTGCACCAAATGGAACTATATACTTAGATAGAACTTTGGCTCAACCAGAACAAGATATAGCCTATTTAGTAAGTACATACTATTAAACAATTGGAGGACAGAAAAACTTTGTACTGTTATACTTTTGTATTTTGTTACTGTTTGGTACATTTCTAGCTTTAAAGATTAATAGTTTTCGTAAAATACAAGCATTCACAAATGAATAAAAAAACAAACAACAGCAAGAAATCACACTTAGTTTTATATTTCATTAGCTAGTTTTTAGTCTGACTTAAATAATATCTTGCGTATTCCCTGTGTAAAAGAGTTTTGTAAATTTGTTGGTCTAGTTCTGGTAGAACAAAAATGCAATTACTAATATGTTGAGGTACTGTGTTATATTATCATGCAAGCTTTATCCCAGTACAGATAATGATGAGATTTATTTTTCACTCCTGATGTAATCAGACAAAAAAAAGATAAACATTGTACCTTTTAGTTGGCAAAGTGGGATTATTATCAGTTACATTCACTATAAGACTATAGTTTTAAGTTTATTGTATTTTTCAACACTACATTTCTTCAGTAGGTTCTTTAGGGGTTTTCTTTGAAGAGTGTATAATAGTATTTCGACCACATTATGTCTGCCTTATCCATTGCTCATGATGCATTTTGCTCAGTACCATAGCTCATCATACTGTCTGGAATACAAAAAACATAGAAATGGTTGGAATGTTATTTATATAAGCCACTCACTAGAATAACTTTTGGTATGTTGTGAACACCTTTTGCTAGTGTAGCATGATTATGAACAGTTATATCTGTTATTGCATTTCGATGTAGGATTATATCCAACCTTATGATAAATAAAATTATGTGAAATGATAACATGAAAACTTAGGACTGTTAAAATTAAAGGACATCCCCAATTGAAAAATGTAGTGTAAACTATCATTTAGTAAATAAAACTTAGGAGAAAAACAAAATTGGTTTTTAGTTTACTTTAGAAGGAATACATGACGGAATGAGAATATATCAAATTTTAACTTGATAATGTGTTTGGTGCATAAAATGAATTAAAGCAGCATATATTCATGTACATGTTTGTGCAGTTATTAAATTATATATCTATGACAGGCAGTTTGTTTGACATATAGACTGTATTTTTGATAAATTTCTCCTTGTCTTTTGGTTTGGTCTCTTTGTTCAATCTTTCATCAGGTCAGCATGGAACCCCCAAAAAATTGTTTCAAAATGATAAAAAAGGCAAGAGAAGTCCATAAAAATAACATTCACAATATTATATGTTGTTGAAAATCTTTAAAGTATTAACTGTAAAATGAGAAATTACAGAGCATTTGACATCTCATGCACACTTTGAAATATATTGGCTATCTCTACTGATTTATAGCTCATTTATTGTAAGTCTGCTTTTATCTTGTTTATGAATTATCAAAAAGAAGTAATAGGAACTGCTTCTTGCTGTTTAAAAACCATGTAGATGTATTACAAATCCTTTGAATGGCACTCTAGAGTGGTCGTATCATTACTCACTGGAAAATGTAGCTACTACCTCCATCAAAGAAACATATTTTTAAAATATTAAATATAAAAAATTAGTACATTTATTTGGATTTGGATTCCATTAGTGCTATGAAGCTGTGATGTTGAAAAATGTCATGCATTGTGGTGCATGTTTCAGCACATATCATATAAGCAAGTATAAAAAATAGGTGAAAAAAACCATTGTTATAGCAGGTTGTTTTAGTAATAGCAAAAATTGTTTGATAGCAAGGTTGACAAATGACTGAAAAAAGCATCAGTGGGGTAAATTCAATGAAACTGTATGTGTTGGATGTGATGTACATGTGGATATGTACATTGAAGTTGTTTATATAATCCTAAGCATCTTCATTAGCTTGTTAACTGCTTTCTTTGTGGTATAGGACCAACAGGAAAGAGAAGAGAAAACTCAATCACCAAGGGAGGAACTTGATGATGAGGATATGGAAAATCTTCCAGAAATGGAAACTTTTGAAGTGGAATTAACAAAAGATCAACAAGGGCTAGGAGTAACTATTGCAGGCTATGTGTGTGAAAAAGGTATACTTTTTTATGTGAACATGGTTGCATGCACACTTCTTTGCTGATTAAAATATGCATTAAATAGGCTAACTCTTTTAAATGTTGATTATTAACTCTGTAGACACAGACTAGTGTATTTTTACCACCTTAAAACCACAAATGTATACATACTATAACTGAAAGTACTTAATGTATCTTCATGAAATTGGACAAGCTTTTAGTAAACATTACAAGTCTTTTCTACACAAAAAATCAGGTTTTTTAATTAAGTATTGTTATGAAAGATTTGTCTGTGAATATGTAGAATGATAGTGTTGACTGGTCCACGTGTAAGGTGATTATCATGTTAAGGTTAAAAACATATTTATTCATTGTACAGTTTTCAAATATCACTTATATGATCTCTAAAACCTCCTAAATGAATACCAAACTTTTTTTTTTCACTAAAACTTTATAATTTATATGTTATTTTTTCATCACTAACTCTGTATGGATTTGGTCCATTTGACCGACCTGGTAATCACCACAAAAAAATAATAAATCTAAATTACTCTTTTTGTCTTTCTAGAATGACTACAGATTGTAGTAGAAAACTACAGTTGTTTATCCTAAGTAGCTTAAAGGTCATAACAGTTTACATTTGTTTCTACTTAATTTTATTGCACTTTGAAATGGGTATAACTAATAATCCTGCCATACAGACTGTAAGTTATGGCCATTGAATAACGTAATGCATAAATGGAGAAATTTTTTTATTGTAATTATAATTTTTCATTATCTAACCTAATAAATTCTTATTTTTACATTTTAGTTACTTTTATAAGAATAAATAAAAAATATACATAAAAGCAATTAATGTTTGGTCTTTTATTTTTATTTTTTTGCTGTTGGCTTGCTAAGGAAATTTAAGCCTCCTTTTTTTGTAATGGTATATTAAATAATTTTTACTTATGAATATAAGAACACAGAATAATAATACACACAAAAAAAAACAATTTCTTATAATTATTATAATTTAACTCTCTTGTTACAGATGTATCAAAGGGCATGTGATGATGTTTTAGTTATTTTCAAAATTTAATTAAACTTTATTATCAACATATGTCAACTTTTTTTAATATTTTCTTTTGAATTATAAACTACATTTTGATGCCAATTTTATTAAATATCCTTTTTTGGATGTCACACTGCATGACCTCTTGTGTTGTTGGTCATTTGATATTGTATTATGCCTACAATATAATATCTGTAGTGGTTAATGAATTAGAAACTCGAATGTCAGACACTGACAAGCTACAATGTAAAATATGAACCACTTGCATTTTTGATTTACTGAGATATCAATATACTTAACCAGACTACCAGAGTAGTTCCTCCCACTACTCCACTTTCTTGAAACCCCTTATTTACTCATGCCTACTTCTCTTGAGTACATGTTTGTAACCAATAGAAAGAGCACATTCCAAACTTTGTAAATCTCACAGTCGTTAAGAATTATCTTGAAGGGGAAAACCTGAGTTTTATTGAAAATTTTGAAATCTGTTGACTAAGTTGTTGCTCTGAACAGAAATGATATTTTTTAAACCCACATTTAGCTTTGCCCTATCACTGAACATGCTTGTCCTTTCAGCCTTTGAGGTGTTATAGTGTGATGGCCAGTCCCACATTTTGTTGGTAAAAGAATAGTTCAAAAGTTGGCAGTAGGTGGTGTTGACTAGCTGCCTTCCTTGTAGTCTGTCACTGTTAAATTAGAGATGGCTAGCATGGATAGCCCTTGTGTAGCTTTGCTCAAAATTCAAAATGAATTAAACCATGTAGCTCAGCTAGAAAGCCAGATAAATTACAGTGGTTTTATGTCTACCAGTATAGTAATTTGATAATTATCGTTTTTCTAAAATGCATCTTTGAAATCTATAAAAATTAATTTGTCTTCCCACTCCACTTGAGAGAATAAACGAGGCTTACATTGAGGTTTAGCAAGTGGCTCATGAGTGCAAGTCAATTTTGCAACATTGTAACTACTAGAAACCATCATTTTTCTACATATTTTTTAATCTATTATTCTATGTTTTAAGAGAAGTAACTAAAAATTCACACACACACACACACACATGTTCACACTTTGTACACATATGCTGTTAAATTCCAACAATTCTGGAAGGATAACTAACATTCAAATACATAGACCAAGTTTATTAGATTGGCCTGGTCTTTATACAGAGCCATATCATAAACATTTTCTCACATTTTTGTTACTATAGACAAAATTCGTTGTAACTACTGTACTAAAAAGAAGCCAATAAATCCTCTTCCACTGTTTTCTTATAGCCAGGGTTATGAAAAACTCTGAGAGAATCTCGGTTTCCTGCACCACAAATACTTGTTTGCTATCACTGGTGCTGTATTATGGCATCACCACGTAAACAATCTAATGGCAGCAGTGGTGATTCATCATTTTATGTTCAGCAGGTTCTACTTCAGCTGCTAACATTAAAATAAACTTAGGAAGTAAATGTGAAAACGTTAGAAGTAGAAACTAAAGAGAAGAAGCACTTTGGAACTTTGTAGTCAATACTAAAAAGGACAGAACAGTACAACTCATTTTATTTATGGTGGTTATGAGTTCAGTCAAACTGACTGAATGTGTATAGAGTTAGGGTAGAAAAAAAAAGCAGATAAAATATAAATTTTTAGTGAAAAAAGAATGTTTAATATTTATTTATGAGGTTTTAGAAATTACACAAATACAATTTGATAATTTTCAGATGAAGAAAAGTATTTTTAATCATAAACTGAAAACCACTTTGCACTCAGAGCAGTCAACACACTGACTCCGCATATTCATGGACAAATTTTTAGTAAAAATACTGAATTAAAAAATCTCATTTTTTGTGTACAAAAGACTAGTAATGTTTATTAAATGCTTAAAAAACATGCTAAAACTTATAGTATGGAAACTCTGATGGTCACTTTGGGGTCACAGTGTGGGTTGTAATCCACCAAGATAATAGTGAAAAGGTTAACCAGGTTTTTAACTAAGGCAGAAGTGCCTTGAAATAATTTCCATAGCTACTTAATCTGAACTTGGGCAAATTTCAATCTGTAGGCAAAACATCTAAAATTCTGAACTGAGAACAACCTAGCATTATATTGTCATTTGGAAAATTAAAACTTTGTCTTTCTATTGGCTATAATTGATGTAATAGAAAATGTAAGGGAGAATTATTAGCAATTTTGATAGAGAGGATGTGGCAAAGTAGGTCAAAGTATGCTTGTCACAACCTTTCACAGAGTTACATTCAAAATTTAATTAAAACTACTATATTATTAATGTATATAAATAAATTTGACACCAAAACATAGTTAATAAATCAAATCTTAATATTATTTAAATTTTACTTTCTTAATTTCAAAGAGAAATATTTAAATAAATTCTCAATCTCCCCTTGTTTGTGTAACATAGCATTTGTTTAATAATGGCTGGAGACTTTTGTAATGATGATGACAAAACCTTGTCGAAACGTTGTACATTTGCTGTTGTATTAAAGTTTTTCTTCATTACCCATTCAAGCCGTCTCCAGCCATTATTAGTCTCAAAGTGGGTTCCTCGTCATCGAAATAGCATTTGTTTGCTCTGACTTACCCATTTTCTATTTTTGATCCCCTTTATAACATTTTAAGTTTAATGTATATTATTCATTATAGTACAGACATTACAAAGGCATAGTGTAATTGTTTATGGAAATATAAATTAGAAAGCTAGATCCAACACAGCAAGAAAGTTAAGCATTGTATCCAATAGTCAAACTAAAATTGTATTATTTTACTTAACGTTTGAAGTAATGCAAGAGAGTATAAACTATGCTTAGTTTAAGGAAAATAGTAGTAAGTTAATCTGATGAATATCATGATGACAAAACTATTTGTTATTCAACTTTAGTGCAGCATATGCTTTCTTTATGAACAAAGTTAATTGTCTTTTTTAAATTAAACTTCCTGCTAAGTACTGGTATGTAACATGAAGGAGAGTAGGACTTGGAAAAGAAGTATCTTAATATGGAGATTTTTACTTAAACTTTAAAATCCAGTCAACTTTCTGAATATACACAGACCAAAATAAATTTGTTGAACTGAATTTTGCAATGATAAACAAATTGAGTCTCATTCATTATTAACTATCAACACTTTGATTATTTTGTGTTAAAATATTATTGATTGTTTTTTGGTTTATATTCTTTGAACTTTTGAAATTCAGTAGGATAATAACTTAGAAGGTTTAACTCTGAAAGTTGTTGTTTTTATTTCTGGTAGAAGAGTTATCTGGAATATTTGTGAAAAGTATTGCCAAAGGGAGTGCTGCTGATATAAGCAAGCAGATCCTAGTCAATGACCAGATTATTGAGGTTAGCCAACTTTTTTTATAAATTTTATAACCATTTCTTTGTATTTTGTTGATAGTGAAATCAAACAACCTTTTTTGTAGAATTGAATTGATTAAATATTTGTATCTTAGGGAATGTAGGTGTCAAAGTTGATGCTTAGTATAAACATAATAGAAAACAAGAGATGAAACTTGAATAATATGAAATATTAGGTGTTTTGCAGAAAGCTAAATTAAGATCTTAATGTCACTTTTTGTGAGTCTTGCAATATAACTTGTAGTGGCTTGAAATTGAACACTAAATATTAATGCTCAATCTTAAATGGCAGATTGTGTTCATATGGTATTGATGATATTCTGTGAAAGCAAGACTATTGTTAAAAATAGACTGATTTGCCTGACTTGGTGTTACAATGTCATCTTACCCATCTTATGAATTTTATTCTTTTGTTATTTCTAAGGTAGATAAACAGCATATAATTTTTATTTGCAAAGCAATCTAAAACTTTATGTACATATTCAAGATCAAATCAAGGAAGCTTTGTTTAACACTGGTTTACTGTCATGATGAATTGGTTTAATTTCTGTTGCAATCCTAATAGTAAAACATAAACAACTTGTAGGATAATTAAGATTTATGTTAAAAACACTGTTTTTAAAATTACATAGTTGTGCAACCAGTGGCCTTCATTGTTTTTTATTTTTGTGATAGTGTACAAATTGTAGTTCCTAATACTACTTATTGAAAAATAGCTCTTTGTTTATAAGAAAAAGTGCACTTATTACCATAATTATGATGCAAAAGAAGGCTAAAAACTTCATGATAAAATATATGGTTCTAAAAAATCGTATTTCTAAAGTTGTATTTCACTGTTACTTTTCAATTTATAAAAATTAATAATAGCCCAATAAAATTACTTAACCCGATGGAGACAGTCTTGGGTATCTTGCACAACTTTGTAACCTCCATACAACTGAGAAACTATACATATTATAACTCTGAATGGACTTAATGTATCTTCACAAAATTTGGTCATCTTTTAGTAATTATTACAAGTATGTTGTACATAAAAATTAGAATTTTTAAAAAGTATTTCTTTTAAGAACTGTCTCTGAACTTATTTTAGTCAGTCTAACCCAGACTCTGACCAGTCTAAGTGCAAGGTGATCTTTATTGTAAGATTAAAAAATTTTTTTTTATATATTTTATATATATTTATATATTTTTTTATATTTTATTTCTTATTTTCTTTATTCTGACACTATATAGAGACTTGTTTTATTTGACTGACCGTATAATCACCTTAAAACAAAAATACAAAATGTAAATTACCCCTTTTTTTTTCTAGAATTACTGCTCATTTTAACAGACAGTTACACACAGTTAATAGATTTTTGATTTAATTTTATGCCCTTAAAGTTGAATGTAGACTCTTTCATCTACACCAATGGCTATTTATTACACAGCATAACATTGTGTAAACAACGAATCCAAGTGCATAAATGCTCTTGCACTTGATGCTTACTGTCATTAATCACGAGTATTTTGTTTATTTAATTTAACTTAAAATTCCTTATATAACATGATAAGTTTCTGATTCTTGCATTTTAGTTTCTCTAATAACATAAAAACCAAGAAATTTAATACTTATGTCTTAAATCTTGTCTTTTTCAGCTTTTGTACTCTTATGATAGAAGCATATGTCAAACACTAAGCTTAATTCTTAATAACAATAGTGTTTTTCAAACTTTTTTTGGCACGTGTGTAATGTCAATCTTAAAAACTAAAATTTTTTTAAAAACAACAATTATTTTATACACAATTCAATAAAAATGAGATTGTTTCCAAGTCTCCCTGTGGGTTAATAGTCCTTATAAATTCAGGTGCTAGTACATTAGTTGCAGGCTTAAAAGTAAATATAAACAATTTATGGAAAAATTAAGGGGTATGTTAGAAGTAGTGGTTTTATAATTACAAGCATAACCTGTGAAAACTTAAGTTGTATTTCCATGTTACTTTTGTCCTCATCTGCTTACTACAAATTGGTAAATGTCAAAAATTCCATATGCACCCAAAAATAAAATGTTTTGGCTCATAATACAGATGTAGTTCCAATATACATATATAAGAATTATAGTTCAGTCCAGTATAAAGATTACTTAACTGTACTTGTAGAGTCACGTTCTAGTATTTTAGTTACAGTGAATTGTCTTTTCTTACAGAAAATTTTGCAAGTGACCAATGTGTAGACAAAAATTATGGTATTTTCACAAACTGTTTGTTGTAGACATAATGTCCTATAATTTTGAAGTTCGTAAATTATAAGATGCTATTGCAGTATGAAATAAAAACCATGAAGTCTTTACAGTCTTCAGTGTTAAACAGCTTTATCAATAGCAAATAAATGAGTTATTATTCATTTCTAAATTTCACATGGACTTATTAGTGAGATCTTAAAAGTCTTATTGTTTAGTTGTAAGTTTATAGTGGACCCTTGGAATATTTTATAATATAGTAAAAATAGATATGGTTAGTCATACTACTTTTCTTTCGTACCACCAGGTTGATGGACGTCCCCTTCATGGCTACACTAATCACCAGGCTGTTGAAGTGTTACGCAACACAGGAAAAGTGGTGAAGCTTAGACTGGCTCGCTACCTACGAGGTGCTAAGTATGAAGAAATACAGCAGGCTGTGGGTAAGGGACAGTTTACAAACAAATACTAGTTCATTTTATCAACTCTTATTTGGCTCATATACTGTGTTATGTTTCATGGGATGGTTTTCATAATTAGATTATTAGTGTTTTGTTATGATTAAATCTCAGTATCTTTTAATGTGTTTCATCCTAAAATTGTTTTCAGCATTCTCATGGATTTGTTTTTGTTTTGAAGGTAGTTGAAGTAGAGATGATTCTCAGTAGATTATAACTTAAACTTGTGATTTATTGACATACAATACTGCTTGTTCTGAAAACTTTTTTATTCTTATTGAAACATCTCTAATTTTATATGAATATAAAAGACTTTTTAACATGAGCATGTCTGAAAGGACCATTTTCTGAAAGCATATACGTTATCAATTCTATGGTCTTTTGATGTATTATTTTATTATAATTTACATGCTTTTAAGAAAAGTGAACTTATCTTCATTTCTTTCCATATAATGTACATTGGTTATCTATTTGCAATAACTGTGCTTTTAGTTAAGTGTTAAGTCCATGCTTGTAACTTTGGTTGCTTTTGAAGCTCATATAATTGTAATTTTTTAGTAAAGTATTTTTATTAAGTTATTATTATGTAAGCTTGGTATGTCCTAGTAACTCCTTTAGGTATAAGAAATTATATTTGTAGATGTTTGTGTGATGTATAAGTGGTTTATTTTATCTTATCTTGCAGCTAGTGGAGAACTTAGTACCCCTGTGCCTCCCCCAGCTCCTGTCATTACACAATACACAAATTCCTCACCTTATGAAGTAATTAATGCTGTAAATTCAGAAGTAAATATAGATGACATCAGTATCCTTATCAATGATGACTACAGTAAGTATCTTTCACTTTTTTCTAAACTGTTTTTGTTTTCTAAATTCTGCAATCAAGTTTGTTTAATTGAATTACAGTTGTCTGGAATTTAGGCTTCTTTGAAAAAAAAATGCAAGTTTTAAAATTATTTATAAATTCAGCTGGTTTAAATATAATTTTTTATGGCTGTTTTGGTGGAAAATGCAGGTGTAAAAGGCACTTTGGTGTTGTTATGAAAGAACATTTAACATTGTAATATACAGACAAATGGTAGTGATTAACTTTATTATTATCTGGAGAATAAAAGGTCATTTTTTCTTTCTAAATTTATTGCCAAAATGTCTAAATCCCTCCAGTATGCACTAAAATTTTGAAAAACAACACATTATGGCTTCCAAGCTTGTTTTAGTTTATTTATAGTTATGTTACATTTGAAAATAAATTTTTTTCTGGTTTGTATACTAGCTGACATATGTATTTAATGCATGGGAAAGACATAGACCCCAGACCCTACCTAAGAGCACATGCCAAGTTTGGTTGAGATCTGTCAAAAAATGGGCATGAAAAGCAGATACATAGATGACAATTCTGCTTCATATATATTTAGTTATAAGTTGATATAAAAGATTGAATTACTAATGTGAGTTTCTGACTGTGAGAAAAGATTTTGAAAGCAAGTTTAAATAAAAACTGGAAAAAATATTGATATCTTGTGTATGATAATGTTTAGTTGTAACTACCATAACTTAATATATATATTTCTCTTTATTCACAATATGTAACTATTGTTTAGCTGGATCTTTGGATGCAAGCACCGAAGCAGTTATTAAAGCCAAATGGAATAAAATAATGGGTCCTGGTTTTGATATTGTGGTATGTTTTAGTAGTTTATACCATTTTATGTGTGGATCATCTTAATAATTGCATTAGATAATCATCCTCATACCAAGAAATTACTGTTTTTTGGAAGCATTGAACAAATTACCATTAACACAGTAACATTTGTTTTACATATTTGTGAACAAAGATTGAAGAACAGATTGTTCTTAATGTGTTGCATAAAGATTATATTGTTTAGGTGAGAGAGAGAGAAACTTTTCCTTGTGGGGAGTTTTATGTTAAGAAATACAATATATTAAAATTTTATTATATATTTCACATCAATGAGTGATTTCAATAATTTCAGCACATTTTGTGTCTTTTCATAGACCTCACCATATCTAAAACACACATACCTCAAAATAAAGTGTGATAATCATTGAATATTTTTTAACCCAAATTTTTTGTTAAGGAAAATTTACGTTTTGAAATGAAATAAGAAACACTGCTTGACACAGCCGTATACTGTACAATTAACAGTGTGCCCATAATTGTTGACTTGAAAGGTGAATTTAACACACACTCATGCAATAGCAACAATGCAATCACAGGACTTGTGATATCTTGTACTATCCCACTTTATTGAAAGAAATTTTGAAGTATAGTAACAAGTATATTACAAAAATTAAATATAAAGTATTATTTTAATATATCTTATTTACAAAAGTTACCTCTGTACTAATTTTAGAAATTATGAACAGCTGTTTCATAAAGATCCATCCCCTTCACTAATCTGTGAGACTCATGCCAGAGCAAAGTACACTATAAGATTCCATTAGTTTAAAATTACCAGCAGAAGTTTTTGGGAAGTGTAAAGGAACTACCAAAGTATGGTGAAAAAATTACCATAAGCTCCAGAACAAGGTTTTGTTTACATCATTCAACATTTTGTTTCTAGGACATCTTCAGGAGCAACCTATTACTTGCACTGCTATAGACTCACAATGTGTTACAGACTATGCACTTTTAAGTGTATTCTATAGGCCAGTGAAGAGTATGTAACAAGATCACAAATATTCATTTGTTTACATTAAAACAAAAAATATACAATGACACAAAGATATGTGTGCAGCATAAAGTTATTGTGAAAATCATTTAACCATTGGTGTAAAAAAAGGTACAGAACATAAAATAAACAATTGTAGGATAAATCATAATTAAAAGAAGAAAAAGATAAGTTAGCTAGAGGTTAATAAACAAATATCTATGATCATATTGCCATCCTGTATTACAATTAATTTATGTCTTAAATTTTGAAATTTTTTTTATATTTATAGTCAAGAAAAAGTTGATTTAAGACTTTCACATGTCCAACAAATCTGTTGTGAAATGTACAATATTTTTTTTAATGTAAAATTCATTGCATATTTTATATGGTGCACATAGCAAACATGGCTTTCTGTTTACATTTGCTAAGGTTATTTTTAATGCATTTTATTAATTTTGTGCTTGTTTAATGTGAGCATATCATGCACTGAATGCAAAAAATTTAAACAAAAATGTAAGTTAGCATTTGTGCTGCTTTGTGGAAAATGCATGATCAAAAAGTCTACCATGAGGTCTGGTCAAAAGCTGTGATTGCTGTTGTATGTTTGGGATTTTAGCTTTTATTCATCTGAAGTATGTATAAAATCTGGATATTAAAAATATATTTATTATTGATTGCACACTTATTACATAGTTTCTAATTATTCATAAAGTCATTCTCCACCTGACATAAGTGCTTATCTCTGAATTCTAGGTTGCTCAGTTGTCAAAGTTTCATCCTGGGGGTGGTCTAGGAATCAGCTTGGAGGGGACTGTTGATGTTGAAGAAGGAAAAGAGATCAGACCACATCATTATATACGTTCTATTCTCAGTGATGGCCCTGTTGGCTTGAATGGAAAACTTCAGAGTGGCGATGAGCTTTTAGAAGTGAGTCAGTCATTTTTGGAATCTTTTCATTTTCATAATTTTTGTGTTCACAGGTTTTGTTTAAAGTTAGTTTCTGTAACAGTTTTAATCACATTGTGGTGACCCTTGGTTTTCTTGAAAATGGATTGCATTGCAGTTATATAATATTGTTAATACCAAATTTCTTTTGAATTTAAAGCTACTGTGGTGTAGTTGCTTGCATTATGATGTAACCTCTGAAAAGATATTGAATTCAGTAGAATAGATAAATATGAGTTTTATGCCTTGAGTTAATGATGAAGACTTTAGAATAAATACTTAATTTATTTGAAGGAAAAAATTCCATATAGCTATTAGTGAATTATTGAAAGGTTTCTAAATGTATTTAGTTTATGAAATTTTATGAATATATTCATTGGTTTCTTATTAGGTGAATGGTCAGAAACTTCTGGGACTTAGTTATGTTCAAGTGGTGGCTATATTAAAAGAGCTTCCAGTTCATGTCCGTATGGTCTGTGCTAGATGCCTTCCTTCTGAAACAGATGATATTTTGCCTCTGTCCACCAGTGTTAGTGATCCTTTGGTCCTTCAGGTCAATGCATTAAATCGAGATTACACAGAAGCCATGACCTCAAGTATGACGATGGACTCTCCGTCCCAGCATCTGAGTGGTAGCCTCACTTCATTGACTCCACTGTCTGAGAGACTAGTCAAAGCTAAATCTGATGGATCATTAGCCGTTGGTGCTTCTACAGCTTCAGCAATCACACTAGAATCATCATTTAGCAAAGTCCGGTCAAGATCACTGGAGCCACTCACTGGGTTGGCCATGTGGACCAGTGAACCTCAAATTATAGAGCTGGTTAAGGGAGATCGAGGATTGGGCTTCAGTATCTTGGACTATCAGGTAAACTGTGGGGTTAAAATTATATTTGAATTCATGTTGATAAACCAACTGTCATTAAAACTTTAGTGTTGTTTTATTTATGTCAAAAGCCTAGCTTGTTTTGGTTTAAAAACATGTAGATGATTTTATCAAAATTTTACATTTTGTAGTTTTTCGAAATTAAAATTGAGTGAAATGTAATGTAAATGGATGCATAAAGACATGTAAAGCAAGTAACTTGTGAATGATACAGAAGTTGCATAAATTAAGTTCTTCTATAATAAATTTTAGATATAAGTATAATGCTAGTCTTCTTTTGAATAAAATTATCATGTGAAAGGAATACTTATGTTTTGTTACATCATGTAAGTGAAAGGATTGGTATTAACTATTATAGCTAAAAAACTTTATAAACTACTCTTCCTCATTATGTATTATAAACAATTAGCAACAATCCTTCAGTGTAGTTTTATGCAGTGATTAATGTGTTTGGATTCATGAACACAAATTAATAACTAACTTCTGATCCTGAGCAAGCTGAAAATTGTAATTATTATTAAATGAAATTGATATAAAATACAAAATGTGACTAATTATTAGCATTAAACAATCTATGTAAAATCTAGTTTATGTTAGTTATTTACAGTACAGTTTGGAAGACTGATAATTAAAGCTGAAATGAAGGTTATGTTTATTATAAGGCTTAACAATATAGAGTGATAGAAGTCTAATATCTTATAGTAAATAGGTTGCATTGAGTTATAAGCTACAACTAGAATCTGAAAATTTGACCACTTAAGTTAAATTTTAACCCATATGCTAATCCAGTAATGAAAAGTAAGATCTGTGAAATTATCAATTTCAAATTAACATAGCAAACTAGAATAATGTGTTCAAATGTGGTTAGTAGTGACTGAATATTTCAATCCTTTTAAAATTAAAATGAGGATTTAACATACAGTTTCATCATTTCTCCTGTATTCAACTTTACAGACATTTAATTTACAATTTAAACATAAAAAATGTATCCTGTAAACTGTTACAAAGTTCTGTGGAACATATTACATTGTTTTAAGAAATTGCATTATAATAATTTCATATTTAAAAGTTTTAATTTATAATATACCTTGTAAGACTTTAGAGTTTTGTGTAAGCATGGATCATGTTTTAGAGTATTAACTATAGCTGAAGATTATTTGTTTCTTGGAAGAGTGGAAAAGCTTCTAACATCCAAGCAGAGTTTTATAACACATACTAATATATGTTTAATCTTATGTAAATAAGAACGACCTGCCAATGTGTCTAGTAATATTTTAATTTTCTTACAGGATCCTATGAATCCAAATGAGACTGTGATTGTAATCCGTAGTTTAGTCCCAGGAGGTGTGGCTCAGCAAGATGGGAGACTCATTCCTGGTGATCGTTTGTTGAGTGTCAACGATATAAACTTAGAGAATGCTAGTCTGGACACAGCTGTGCAAGCCCTGAAAGGAGCACCCAAGGGAGTAGTGCGCATTAGCGTTGCCAAGCCCCTCCCCCTGCCCGAGAGCAGCCAGGGAAACCAGGTGAGTGACCCTTTTGTCTCTCGGGTGGGTGGGGGTAGGGGGATGGATTCAAACACATCTGTACCATCACTGGTCAAGTCGGAAAGCTTCTAGAAATATCTACTATTGTGTCCAGTTGTAGTTTGATGATTAAAAGGGTTTAGATTGGAAGCCACTTACTATCACTGATTGTGAATTTTTAGAAATATCAGCTAGTATCTATCTGTACGGGGTATGGCTTTTTGATAGAACCAACCTACAGATCATTTCTAAGAGAGATCAACTAACGTGTCATACTGTAAGTCAGTAAAGGTGTGCTCAAACTGAAATTCAAGATTTTCTAGAGATGTGTGGTTCTTTATAAGTAGGTAGGGAACTGTATTATAATTGTCAGTTTCATCAGCTGATATATCTGTCTGTACTTGGTAGGTAGATCTAATGGATGAGGTAATATTTAAAGACTTTTATGTTTATTGTCAATTTACTTTGTTATTGAAATAGCTTTAAATCATAGGGTAACTTTGCTTTTTGCAGTTATGCTATGTTGGTACACAATTATCTTACATTAAAGTGAAAGAAAGAAATATGATTTTTTTTATTATTTAGCCAAATCAATATTAGATTTAATTGTTCATTTTATTTTTATGTTGTGTAGAAGATTGAATGTGTATTTCTTTTTTGCTTCTTGTTTTGTATATCATGCATTTGGATTCACCAATTGTCATTAAAGTTATTTAATTAATGAAAGCTTTATCAATATATGAAAAATGCATGGTTGGTGTCCTTCTAAAAGAGAAAAGTAATGTAGTCATGCATCAAATAAATTGTACACTTACTTTTTTCTGGACATGTTGAAATTTAAGCACTGATCAGTGATGATATATATATATATATATACACACACACACACACATATAGCACTGCATGCTTTGGGGTGCTGTTTGTTCATATATCCTATTTTAAAAGCAGTTCTGAATGATGTATAGCTTAACTCGTTTTTTTTAAGCTGTGTGGTTAATGTGTGTGTTTTTACTGTAGTGTGTGTGTGGCTGGGTGTTTTTATATTAACTTTTGGTACAGGATCCACAATAAAACATTTTCTTTTGCTAGTCATGTACTTCTAGACATATAGTTTTTACACTTTTTTTCTGAGAAGTATTTGTCCTATACTTACATAATCAAGAAAAAATATGCTTCCATATTTTTTTTAATCATTGTTAAGATAGTTTTTAATTCTAATCACATCATATTCATCCTTATCAGGATACTAAGACGACTTTGTAATGCTTTATCCCAACATATTAACATCAAGAATAATTTGTTAAACATTTTTTAAATTTGTTAGTCTTACTGTTTTCAAACACAATCTACCACATCATAAGTAATCTTGATTTTTGTTGAATCTTTTTAATTGTAACCACTTGCATTAATTTGATAAATTATTTGAAAGATTATTAATTCATCACTAAGCTGTTTTTAAAACCATTCTACATTAAACCAAAGACTTCAATTTAGTATTCTGTTATTGAAGTTTTGTACATGCGAGTCAGCTTTAAGCCTTTAAAACTTTATATTAAGGGTTTCTTACATGTATGATGCAATGAATTTCATGTAATTGATTGTAAGTCATGTAGAAGTAGCCTATTAAATGGAAAGAATTAGTATATTGCAATTAATTTGTGAAACTAATGAAAAAATCAGGTAATTGAGTGTAAAACTTAAGATCAAACAGTAATATAAACTCAAAATTACAATTGAGCTGAGCATGTAAAAAACAATATAAAAGTTATATTACTTGGAAAAATATTTGCCTGTTATATTTCTTAAATTTTATGTCGAGAAAAAAGCCAATATTTAATCTGGCTTTTCCAAATGTTATCCTTTAAAGCCCCCCCACCCCTCCCCCAGCTCAGGTTTGCACTTCTACGATTACTTTATTAGTAGATAAATTTTAATTTTCCATTAAGTTTAGCTACTTGGTCAAAGTACAATTTTAAAGTAAGCCATGAGGAAATATAAAGTATATAAAGCTAGATAATTTTATAATCTGAATAATCTTTAATTTAAATTTATTTTTGTACTAAACCAAATTATAAATCTGATACCACAATTTATTTAGGTAAAAAAATTAATCTTGACAAGTTTGATTTGATTTTTTTTACTCTAAACAATGCACTTTTATTTTATTACTGATTATTAAACTTTTATTTTGAATGTTTCTACATCTAATCTCTCATGTCTGCTTTTCTTATTGACTAAAGTGATGTTTAATATTTGTAATAAGAACTTTTACAAGTCAGTCTCACTTTTCTATTTATCAGTGCTTTCATCAAATTTATCAACTATTCTAAATATTTACTTCAATATTTTAAAATTCAAGTGCATACCAGTTATTTCTTTCATTTGTATGTTCTTGTGTATTTATTGTTGTGAAGGGAAACATACAATGCATATTCTACATGTAATAAACATAAAATTTTAAACTAACATGCTTATGGATTGGTTGTGAGCTTTATTTAACTTTCATCCCATAACATAAAAAACTGGATATAGTTTTAATAAAACTAAGTAAAGAGCTTGTAAATCATATGTGTTGGTTGAATTCAACAATGAGGTATTTTTAGAATTTTAGAACACTAACTTATATATTACATATTCCACAAGAATAGATATAAAGTGACTTATAATTTTTTTTATTTTCTGCAGTTATGAAACATTATTTATACAGTAAAGTAACATAATTTTCCATTTTAATGGACTTAACAATAAAAGTAGTAGCACTGGCTGAAAGTACAGAAATCATAATTGATGTGTTTTGAAACACCTTAATAGATAATCAGTATTATAATTGTTTTTGTCCATCAAAAAAAAAATGTACAGATACAGCAGTTGTGCTACAACTTTTACTTGGTAAATGTGTGTATTATTGCTTAATTTAAAAGGTTGCTTTATATCATACAGTGTAGTTGGAGGGAAATGTGTAGATAGATAATAGACAGATAGTTACATAAGGCAAGAAATATTATTAGCAAATATAGAATTTTTTAAACTTTTTTAAAAAGTTGAATTTAAAATCTTTCTTTCAATGGTTTTATTTTAAAATATTTATATTTTATTGACAGACTTTTTTTGTTAGAAAACCTGCAATAAAGCAGTAGTTAAAGACTGCATTAATTTTTCAGCCAGGAAGTTTATTAAAATCATTTAAGAATCTCACAGATAAAAATACTTTATTTTGAAGTGGAATAGCATTTTACATTTTGTCTGTTTAGATGTTAGAAAAAAATACTTTTATATTATGATTTTTTTGTCCTTTTTTATTTTTAAATGTAAACATTTATTGTGGTATCATTTCAGTAATCTTATAGACTATGCTAGTTCCTCATTTTGCACAGTAATGAATAACTGGGTTAACTTTTCATATCAGGAAAAAATGTCAAATGTTTTTGAGGAATGTTTACATTGTCCTGTTCTCTTATTTGTGAATGAATTTCTAAAATTGCCTACATTACTAAGATATTTTAATGAAGAAATGAACATCAGTATATTTTCTTATACCTTAACCTCTAAAAAACAACAACAACAACTGTATTTTTTAGCAGTCATATGCCTGAAGAGTAAAATATATTTTGCAGTATGTATAATTTACATATTGCACCTTATAGTTATCATTGCTTTTGAGAGTAAGTAGAATTTATCTTTTTGGGCATTCTTTGAATTTGGCGTATTATTTTTGCTCTTGTACAAGTTATATAAAAAATTAATGACAAATAAATCGGTAAATATGTCAGAGCATCGGTCTTTTTGTGTTATGCATTTGTTATTTGGGGATTGTTTTTTTTTTCAAAGTGCTCTTTTAGACATTCTTTTTTTTTGTATTTGACACGCGACAGTCATTTTGCAAAACTGTATTTTAAGTGAATAATTTTTGTTTCAGTCCTTGAATGTACGACCTGTTGAAAAAAATGTAAATCTAATATAAAAGGAATGGATTATACTCTGTCAAAACTATATTATCTTCTTTGAATATATGAAGACATTTTTTTTCTGTAGTTTTCATTTTTGTACATTTGATAATTTTTCCTTCTCTAGTCTGCTGCCTGAGAAAATATATGGAAATTGTTTTATTAATTATTAAATGAGGTTGAAAACGATGATTATTATACACATCATCTTCCTAGAGTCAAGTATTTATATTTCTAATATAGGTCCTCACCACATGTGGTTACTGTTGTATGTGTATTTTTGTATATCCTTCTTTTCATGAACACCTTGTATTGGTATTGCAATAAAGCCTTTCATAACGTCCTAATTTCCCTGGCTCTTGTCTGTCCTTCTATTAACCATTTCAACATTTTGAAGCCTAAAATGAAAATATGCATTGTGAAATGTGTAATAAACCTCTCTGTGGTATATTAAGATTTACAGAATCACAGTTGACAAATTTACCTTAAATTCTGCATTAAAAATAGAAGAAAAAAATCTGAAAAGCTTTTAAGGTGAAACTAGAGTTTTGTGTTCTTATACTTAACATTTTCAAGTTTTTAACTCCTCATTTAAGCATTCTAGTTGACCCAATACTAGTGATATGCTCTTTGTGTTCAGACTAGTTTTTGAAGAGCTAAGTTTATATAACTTTTCTAGAAGCATAGAATTATCAATCATAATTTGAGACTGAGTTTTTATTATGTATCAATCCTTTTGACCATGGTTACATTATCAATAGTTTGTTTTGTACTTTCAGTGTCTATTACAACAACTTCTGAAATTGTACCTCATTTAGTATGTGTATCTAAATTGTATTAACAGTTGACATTTATGGATATGGTAAATACAAATTCAAATTTACCAGCATTTAACACTTGTCATCTTTTATTACAAAAGTTTCAAATTTAGAGACTCTCATCACTTTTATTTAATAATTAAGGATTTGGAAATGAAAAAAAATATATACATAGCTTATCATTATTTCTACATTTAACTACTAGTTGCTTTAGAATGTAGAAATTCAATCCTAGCAATACCATATAATAAACTGTGAAAATCATACAGAAGAAGCTTAATAATATCACCATACTATTGACAGCTTCAAAATGTACACATTAAATGTTGTAATTGTTTTATATTTATCTCATTTTATGAAACCTTGTTTAAAGCATGATAAACATTGTTAGAATGGCTAAACTTGTTTTAGTTGACTAGTATTTAACAAAGTAACAATTAATGAAGTAATTGGTTGCACTAGTGATCAAGAATTATGTTTTAGAGGTATTTATTTGTTAAAACTCAAATTACCTTTTTTTTTGCATTGTCCTGAAAAATAGAAGCATTTAAAATGGTTTGGAGGGTGAATCGGATTCTGACCAAGAATAGTTCCTGGAAACTGTATTTTAAATGTTTCTAACTTTTTTGAACTTTCTTCCATTGTAGTATTGCTTATGATAGAATAAAGATAATTTCTAATAACCAACTAAACTTGTTTACTACTATATGTTAACGTGCAGTAAAAGGTGGCATGAGCCTACTCTATACATTGTAAAAATCAAGGTTTGTGTTCACAGCTGATTGAACTTATTTGACAACAGCTGAGAAAGATGATTTTGAATGGAGTTGTATGGTAGACTGTGGTTGTAGTCTTCAAAAAGATACTTAATCAAAAAGTCTCAATCTCTTTATAAAGAAAAATGTTTTGTCACTGTAAGAAGTTAGTTGGTTTGAGCACTTTGTTTTTTTTTAAAAAGTCCATATTATGACCAGCTGTGAACTGCAGTTTTGAGCAAAGTCTACAAGGTTGATAGTGTAAGATGCTACATTACAAATCTAAGCATGTTAGTAGGTGAATAAATTTATGTAATGTAACTTTTAATAGCATACATTTCTGAAATTGTAACAATCAGTAGTACAGTTCTGTATGGCACTCAGTTTCTATGAATTGTTTTATTCCAAAATACGAAACATCTTGGTTGATTATAATATGGCTTTATTGCTTGTTTTGAGTTGATATCTTCATGATTTTACTTAAAGAAATAAATTATATTAATCTGTCATTGATAATAGATAAGGCTTTTAACTTGTTGTTTTTTTAGTTTTTGTTCTGAGTGTTTATACAGATCATTAGAAAAACAGGCAAAATGGTATAAAAAGTGGTCAGTTTATGAGCTTAATTATCATTAACATGTACTTAAGTTCTTCTTAGGTATAACTATGACTTTCTTATTACAAATAATTACTTACATATGTGATTTCCTATTTCTCTGATAGTAAACACATGCATAAAACTGTAGTTTTGTGATGGGTATTCAAGTAGTCTTGTTGAAGAAAATGTTTTGGATAATTTTTGTCATCTGATTCTACTAAAAATAAAATAATAATGAAAATCTGTATTACTCTTTACCTTTTAGATTACTTCTACATTGACCAAACTATTTTGTGCTGTAAAATTTTAGTTTGTTACATTTGCTGTAGAAATCGCACATTTCAAAGATATCAACACTTTTGTGCACTGATGAGGATTTTGATTTCATTATACATTGTTAAAAATACATAGTAAATGGGAATTCTATGAGTTTTTTATTTTAATACTTATAAGAATATTGGTAAGTTTTATCAATGCATTCTTTAAGCCCTAGTTATCATGACGAGATCTATTTATACTGTAATTATGATTCATTAATGAAATATTCTGTTACAGTTAAACTCCATGATAGGTTAGATAATCCTCATATATTGTAAGATATTTCAATCTTAACTGTGTAATCACTTTTCTGTGGTCCCTTGGTGGGACAGCAGTAAGTTTATGGACTTACAATACTAAAATGTGAGGGTTGACTCTTCGCAGTAGACACAGTAGATAGCCCACTGTGGCTTTGCTCTAAAACAAAACAAACACTTCTGTATGTGTGCAATTTGCAAACAGTGCATAAGTATTATGCGTGCTAGTGTGTTCATTAAAATAACCTTGTTGGTCATCCCTTAAATTTGATTTTGAAATTGGACTGTTTGTGTTAGAAAGTGACCTCCTTAAATAAACACACTAAAACAATGGTAGATAAACTCTTGTTTTAAAATTGTTATCAGTCTTTACATAAGTAGTTAAAATTATGTTATAACACACACACATTCACTCATGAAATCACTGTTGGTCAGCTGATGTGATAAAAAAATGCTGGATAAAACTTCTGTCTATGCAAATATTAACAGTGATTAAAATATCATAGGTGACTATGTTCACATTTATAAGAAAGTTATTATTTTTTTATTTTATTGGATTAACAGTCAGTTAATTTTCTTGAAAGAAGATACTTGCATGTGTTATAATCATGACAGGGATCACTTAAAATGATGCACCACAGTTAGCTATCCAGCTTCTTGTGAAAACTTCTGATCTGACAGATTTAATCCCCAAGAAATGAAAAACGCAGAGTAGAATTTATAGTTAGTACATTTAAAAACATTTTTGCATTTCTCGTTGATATTAATTGAACAAAAGATAATATCATATATTGGTTCATGTTTAAATTCTGTGTTAGGGGGGGTATGTCACTTCCCCACTGTTATATGCATTTATGACAAATTATTTTATCTTTTTTTCATGATTAAAGAATAATTTATGTAAAAAATTGGCTAAGTGCCTTATTAAGCTATGTTGGTCATTATTTCTGATTAAGCCTGCATTTCATCTCTCACAGTGAGGATCTTCGTAGAGGACTTTAGTTAATATAAAATCTTTATATTAAGTACTTGGGTTAATGCTCATATTTCACAAGTAGTAAAACTTCCATATTAAGTGTTATACTTAAGTTTTAGAATCAGATATTGCAAATGTGCATGTCTTTTTAATCCTACATGGTTACATTAAGACAAGATAAAGTAAATAAAGTTAATTTTAATATATAGTAGGTAATTTTTATTAACCTTATTATGTTTTTTGTCATTAACTAAAAGACAAAGTGTACAGAGCTATAAGAAGAGAGAAGAATCATAATATTGATCAAGATAATATATGTATATATTAAGAGGTGAAATGTATTGTTAGTATATTATCTGTAGACTAAACATTTCATTCTCATAGATTTTGTTGGAATGGAAATAAGATTTTCCATAATTATAGGACGTTTAGTAGCTGTAACTTACAAAATCCAGAAAGATAGTTAGTTTTGCAGTTAAAAAAATTGTTTGTTTTTTTATTCTTGAGTAGCATTGAAACTGTAGTTATAAAAAAGTATTTTGAATACTTATAATTGGAGTGAACAGACATTATACATTAGAGTTTATACTTGCATGATGGTTTATGAAGGGACAGTTTGGCAATTTCAATTTCTAGAAAAAAAATTAATTTTATTTGGGGAATTTGAGAAGATAATATTTAGAGATGGATTTTAGATTTTTTATTATAAATTTGCATTTGAAGTGCTTGTTTTTATCTTATCCCTTAATATTTTAAAATATGAACTTATCTAGTTCTACAAGAGAAGTTATGGTTATTGGCTGAAATTCATACAATTATTGAATTATTTTATAAAACCTCACACCTACAAGAATTATTTTTAATATATAATGATTTTGATGTTTTTGTTGCTTCAACCATATAAAACTTCAAAGAGTAAAATGTAAACAGTTTGTTTGGTTTGGATGTATAGTCCTTTAATCACCACTAATAACCTAAATACTTCAGGTATTTGGGTAATAAATTGCTTAGTTCCACCACTGTATGAGGCATACTTAATGTATTTGCTTCACTCTTCCAAGTAGTGCTGATGAGCCATGAATTTGGTGAAAGTAATCTGTTGCAGCAGTAGTAGTGAATCAAAGAATAGATTAGGCCTTTACATCATATTTTCTTTACTAAAAGCTGTATTTTGGTGAAGAAAATGAATTAACATGAAAATGTAATATTGTATACACCAATAACATATATCTATAGTATATGGTTATCAATAACATAGATTATTGACATGTATTTATCAATGTTTGAAAATGACATAGTAATGATTTTTTTTTTCTGAATTTAATATATTCTTTAAATTGCAGTAAATTTAACATAAAGAAATGACAAGACATCACAAGAGTTGATTATTGTTTATAGCAATTAGTTCATCATATATATATATATATATACACTTATGGTTTCCCACAGTTAAAACTAATTTTGTAAAATAATCATCTAATTAAATTACTTTTAGCATTAATACTAGAAATGCATGTCCTCTTTCCATACATTGTACCCACACAATTCAATTTTATTTACAAAGTTTGGACAGTTATAAAGATCTTTGCAAAAATCATATCTTATTATATCTCCATTCTTGTAGTTGAATTAATTAAACAGTGGCTTCCAATTGTTGTAAGTCAGGTGTATATTACCACACTAAAACTTTACTTTTTTTAACTACTTGTATATGAACGTATAATAGCTGCTTTCTAAACTTGTGTTTGAAACATTAAATACATTCTCAAGAAACACAACTAACAAGAATTGTGTCCTCTAGGAGGGTTTCGACGAATCAGGCAGAGTTATAGATCATCCTCGAAAAGCATCACTAGATCTTCCTTTTCTTTCGTCTCATGAGATGCTTGGCTCTTCTGATCAGGTAAGACAGCTAGATTTTCTTGAATAATATTATTATGATGTATAGATGCTGTTCATTCACCTACTACTTCAGTGCTATCTAAGTGAATGTTAGAGACAAAGTTTTCTACTTGGTTTGTTTGCATTATTCTGCCAGTCAAAGGTTATCAACTATGGATTATGTTTCTGTATTGTTCTCAGTAAACTAGCTAAGGTCTTGTATTGCTAGCTAAGAAGTTTTGTTTGTTAAGGAATTTTGTTTTCAAACAGCAGGAATAGAAAGGATTAAAAATTGTATATGAAAAAAAAATAATTAAAGCTTTTATCTGTTGAGATATTTTTTTAGTTTTTTTTCATGCTAGAGTTTGATAAGTTAATTCTCTTTATCAAGGAACCTTCACTTAGAGTTTGCTGAAGACCAATAACAAAATCATCGAATAGTCCAGACTAAGAACGTATAATAATTCTAATAGAAATAATAATTGAGACCAATAAAATTATTGTGTGTGTGTGTGTGTGTGGAAGTTAACCCTTTTTAGGAAAAGAAGTCCTCTTGCAAAAGTGTAGGGTCTGCTTAGTATTTAATATTCTAACTCTTGTTTCTTATTAGATTAAAAAAATGTATTTATGGAAAAAGTTTCAAAAAAATATTTTGTGCTTTATATTTATTCAAGTTTGTTTCACTGGTAAAGTTTCAAGCTGTCTTGAGCTCAGCTGTTAATCCACAGTAATGTTCAAAATGTGAGGTTGTATGTTGCAAAACATGAAAACCAAATGCTTTAAATATGTTAATTTCAACAAAAACACTGCTAATCAGGCGATGACAAGTACTGGTAAGTAATGAATAACATTAATGATACTATGCAAAGGGAGGAATATTAAACACTTTAAGATGTAAACTTGAAATACTATACTGTTTTCATAGACAACATGGCAGTTCCAGGAGTTTTGTACTAAATGATTTAGGTGTTTTGATAAACTGTGGATAAACAAGCTAGTTAATATGTCTTCTCTCTTGATATTCCTAGAAAAAATGACTAAAATAAAAGCCACCAATGGTAAATAAATATAATATGGATCTTAGTGTAGGATATGGTAAATATTATTTAAATAAAAATGATTTCAAGATGAGAAAACTATAAAAACTTATTATTGCATTTTCGAAAATATTGCTTTTGGACAAAAATAAATATTACATATTTTATTAGAATGAAGTGGACACAGAAATATTTCTTGAGATATTTTTAGGGTTTTTGCAAATGCCTTTTATATCTAAAGCAGATCTGAAAGAACATTTTTTGTTTCGTGAAATACCTATGTGTAAATTAGTAAAAGGTATTCTGTACTGACATTCCTAGTTTACATGTATGGAAAATAAGTATGTTATTTAAGTCAAAGTTAGATTAAATTGATTTATTTTTTGTATGCAGCAAAAAAAAAAAGCTTCTTTTTTCATCAAACTCGCCCAGGAATTGTCGTTATATTTGAATCTAGTATGGTGTTGACTGTTGATGTTTATACTTAATTGAATATTAGCAAAATTTACTAATCTAAATAAAATATTTGTAGAATTGTTTTTATTCGGTGGTTGATAAATAACGAGACTGTATGTGATTGTGTGTGTATCACAAATAAAGTTTTAATGTCAGAAAAACTTATTAACTAACTTTTAACATAAGCTATGAGTCGATCTTCTTGAAGTAAATATCATATTTAATTCTGTACAATCCTCAGGATTTTTACTGCTAACACATTACTTGTCAAAAAACGGCGTTCTAAATGTGTGTGTGAAAGTTATGCTGTGATAGTATAAAACAGAAACAATATTGAAGTTTTCTTGTTTTGAAAGTTCATTTATATTTAAAAAATCAAGTTTGACATATTTGGTTCTTCAGCGTATCTCAAGTAAGAAAAAAATGTATGTGTAGGTTTCTAACTTGAAATTTCTGTAACGGACAATGAAGTTACTTAACAGGTTTGTGAGCTGATCTACACACCGACCTCGCACAGTGTTTTACCTCGTTTCAAGGTTTAGCAAATGTTTATAATACGCATTTCTATAGAAAACAGTCTGTTCTAGCCTTTCTGAATAACCAGAATATTATCAAAGATACTTTGTTTGCATATGTTGTTGTTTGTATAAGAGATCATGGTCGTATATTGTAAGTTTTACAGTTATTGAAGCGTGAAGAAGGCAAAGGTTACTGAAAATCTTGTAGACGGAAAAACGTCAGTCTGGGATCCGGGCATGTCGGAAAGAACAGATTTAGTCTTTTCAGTCTCATTACTAAGCTCGAAAAGACAATGAAACTGTTGAAAGTTTTATATAGTTATTGTATGTTATAATAAATCACGTACCCAAATAGGGCCAGATTAAGGACTTGAGAGATCCGTGGCAAATTTTGTAGGGGGGAGGGTCACAGAACTGAAATTAATTTTAAAAAAGTTAAACACAATTCAATACTGTATATTAACTGCAGTTAGGGAAACTCACAAATACAAGCGATTAATAGATAATATACAAAACACTAATTCTAATGAATATAAAGTAATTACAATATAGTAGGTTTATATGAAACGATTAAAATCACTGTTGTCATAGTGACACAGTTGCAAGCATATGTATTCCAATGAGACATCAAGTTTTTGATTATTTTTCACGTAGTCGAGGGATCCGTGCGGACCAGTATAAATGCACCCATTTGCCCCCGCTCCCTTCCAATCTGGCCCTGTAACCGAACGAGGCTTTGATTTCGTTTCGCTAGAATATTAAGCTGCAGTGTGATTTTAGTAAACTCGTGTCCCGCGCGTACGTTTTCAAAAATTTTATTTTTTCTGATATAATCTGAGTTAAATAAAACTACTGGTATTGTAAGAAGTAGTACATGAATAACGGAAAATATTTAAAAGTACGCAAGTAAAATGAACGTGTAAGTAACGTGTTTCTACTTCTTAAGACACACACGGAAAATCTTACTGTTAACACTGAAGATTGCCTGCTTCTGTATAGGAAGGCGGTTAGTGTACCGGACTGAAACAGAGTTCGTGACCTGTTACTATACAAAATAAAATATTAATAATTGCGTCCCGCACTTTAGAGCCGTAGGTGCGTTATAAGATCGATGGTCTAATCCCAGTATTCAGTCTGACGAGAGTAACCCGAGAGTATGCGATAGATGGTGTTGAGTAGCTGTCTTCCCTCTAGTCTATCAGTTCAAAAGTAGGGAAGGCTAGCCCAGATAGCTCTCGTGTAACTTTGCGCAATATTTAATAAACCAAATGAAATTTTGCCTACAATTAGAAAATTAGAATGTTTCCTTTAAATATTGAAGTTTAAGGATTTATTTTACAGTGTCCATTATCAAAAATAAGTTAATTATATACGGTATTGCCCTAATGAACACCCCCTCTAATTACCCCCCCTCCCCTCCGGGCGCAGAGATCAGCAACAAGTACAATAACTGATAAATGTCACATAGGCTATGATTTTCCCGCTTTTTTACGCAGTAGCACCAAACTTAAAGACGCTTTGGTGGTGCCAATCAAAGGAGGTTACCCGGTACATGGCAGGACCCCTTTACAGGATTTTTTTTGACACTTATAAAAAATGATTACCATGTTTACTGCAATAATGAGCACTGATATTTATAACAAAGCTATAAATAAATAGGCTATGTTTGCTACCACTTATTATAGACATATTTGTTTATAATAGAGGTATTATCATACGACCTAATTAGTCTCTACTTAATACCCCCCCCCCCCTTTTTGTGCAGTTTGCAATGGCCCCGTGGACGTTAACTAGTATTTATAGCCTGGTGGTTAGGGCACTCGACTTTCAATCTGCGGATCACATGTTCGAATTCTGTCACCGAATTTGCTCGCCTTAGGAGCGTTATACTATGAAGGCCAGACCCACTATTATTTGCCACTTCAAAATTAGGAATGGCTGGCTCAGATAGCCCTCGAGTGACTTTGCGCGAAATTCAATAAACAATATATATCATAATTAAATTTAACTTAAGCCTCTGTAACAAGGGCGCCGGAACACTTGTGGCAAGTGGAGCATTTGTCCCACCAATAATTTTATAAAGCTTCTTTTAAATATTTTTGTTACTGAAAAATGTTATGCCCTATCATTATTATCCGACTGCAAAGTAATGCCACTGTAGATTAGTTTAACCCAAGCTGTGGCGATGCGTTTACTAATTTGTGTGCAATGTGTTCTCATTGTAGGCCAAATTACATACACGGTTATGAACTTAATAGACCTAAACTGTAACACATATATAATAGTTATGTACATAACGAAATATTTTGATACCCTTTCGTTGGTCAGCAATTAGCTGCCGCTAGAAATTTATAAGTTTGTATCATACTCTAGTTAATATTTCTCGGCATGTTTGTTGCCACTTGTTTCTCAGTTAGCCTTGGAAAATGATCAGAACACTGGTCAGTCGCCAAGTTCTTAGAGGATTAACTGACCAAACTGTGGCATTTAGCCTTGGAAAATTATCAGAACACTGGTCAGTCGCCAAGTTCTTAGACGATTAACTGATGAAACAGCGGCAGTTAGCCTTGGAAAATTATCAGAACACTGGTCAGTCGCCAAGTTCTTAGACGATTAACTGACCAAACTGTGGCATTTAGCCTTGGAAAATTATCAGAACACTGGTCAGTCGCCAAGTTCTTAGAGGATTAACTGATCAAACTGTGGCAGTTAGCTGCGGAAAATGATCAGAACACTGGTCAGTCGCCAAGTTCTTGGAGGATTAACTTATGAAACTGTGTCAGTTAGCTGTGGAAAATGATCAGAACACTGGTCAGTAGCCAAGTTCTTGGAGGATTAACTGATGAAACTGTGGCAGTTAGCCGTGGAACATTATCAGAACACTGGTCAGTAGCCAAGTTCTTATAGTATAAAATGATAAAAATGTGACAGTTAGCCGTGTGAAATTATCAAAACACTGTTCAGTAGCAAAGTTTTTAGAGGATTAACTGATGAAAGTGTGACAGTTAGCCGTGGAAAATGATCAAAACACTGTTCAGTAGCAAAGTTTTTAGAGGATTAACTGATGAAAGTGTGACAGTTAGCCGTGGAAAATTATCAAAATACTGTTCAGTAACAAAGTTCTTAAGAGGGTGAAAGGTAGAGTAGGTGTCAGGAATGAATTGGTGTTTTTATTCAAATAAAAAGATACATGTATGTTGATTACGAGACGTATTTGACATTCATTCTGAATAGTAATTAATGGTATATTTACTAGTATGCTAGGAATAAAGCAACCCAAACCTTACCAGAAAGAAATTAAACGATACTAAAAATGAATCAGGTTTGAATTTCTGTTAAAATAACGCGATAACATCGTCATTATGGGCTTCTTACTGTACATTTATAATAATAATTTTAATTTAAAATCCACCATTTATATTTTTGAATGTTTATTATAATGTTATATGAAAGAAAGTGATATTCTTTTGGGTTTGTAAGTTTTATATCATTTATTGTCAGGGGTTTGTGGCTACCTTTTCCTATGTTTTATTATAACCAAGTATAAGCATGTATTCGTATGACCCGCCACTCCTAGTGCCTCATACTGCTGTTTTATTGTAAGCTGCATCTATTTCACGGATGTTTTATACAAAATAAATGCTAGATTAAGTAACTTTCTTGTCGTTTCAGCTATTCTGTTGTTGGATTACTCAATCATTTTTGCTGAGGAATAACGGTTAGAATATTAGTACCACAAGCGGAATGACAGCGCGCTCAGTCGACACGATGATACTGAAACAACAAAGTTCTGGTTAATTACAAAAATATCCAGCATAAATAAGACTTTTCACTACCTGTAACTCAGTAGGCTGAATTACGAAAGTCTGAGTAGCCTGTTAATCAAAGCTTGGTAACCTGCTCTAAGATTACAGCCGCTAGAACCTCAACCTTTTCCAGTTCCAACTACTCTCGCTCATCATGAACAAATTCACGTAAGAAACCTGATAGTTGGGTACCAGTAGTCTCTCGTGTGAATTTCCACTAGATTGATTTAATATAACCAGACAGCGTGAAAACTGGGCTTATCTACCAAAGACTATACGAACCGTGAAAACAAAAGGTGATGGTTTTTTTTCCTTCTGCTCACTATATTCATGCATGACCACCATCAATTAAAGCACCACACCCAACGATTTCTCATCAGTACGAGTTTTTCACGGACAGAGTAACTTGTGCTGTGATGTTACTGAAAAAACACACACACGGATCACCTGAAAATAAAAATAAAACGCTTTTAACCAATCACTCAAATGAGATTTATATCTATTTCTGAATTATTTAAATACCTCTGAAACAAATTATTGTTCTATTTATTAGCACGTAACCAATAAAATTTTGTCACGATAACATTTTTCTTTTGTTAATTGCAAAGTCGCGTGTTCTGTTTATTCTGTAATTAGTTTGCGCCAAATTCTATTTTAGAGTAAAACACAAATGCTTTCTTTTCAGTGTAACAGTGCGATTTTAATAATGTATATAATTCTGTGTAAATATCCACGCTGATCATGGGTGTCACATTGTCTCAGAAGTTCATACAGTTTACTAAACGAAGAACATGGAAATAAAAGTTACAAATTACTTCCTTTAAAAAAAGAAATCCTCCTCTCCCCCCCCCCCTCTAGTATACTTTGTTCAGTAGATCGTGACGTTAGGCTACATATACATTGCGAATTATACTAGTTAAATTTCAACTTTCTCTAAAGTTACAAATGAGTTCAAGCTGAAAGAGGTTTGTGAATTTACCCTATTTTTCTGGGTGGGTGAGAGGGCTATTAATAGTACTCATAAGTTATAAAAACATAAAAAAATTACACAGCTGAACTGAACTAATTTTTGTTCGTGACGTTGTCTTTCTTGCTTGGAAGTGTTAAATAAAGATGGGAAAGCAAATAAACTTGGAATATACTGAACACTTCGCTGTAAAATATATTTGATTAAAGCGTGTTTTATGCTTATTATACTTGTAAGGTGGATTGCTTGGGAAGCCCAGCAAGGTATGTCTGCACTGGTGTATATGTAACATCTATAGGTGTTCTAAACAAATTACAGCACGTGCTGTATAAAGATGTACTCTTTGTATACATATTTACCAAATTGGCAGGAAATAATTAATACTATTATACAATTTTAAATATAAGTTTAAGTTGTTTTAACTATTATACTAAAGAATCACGTGCTGTTCTAATTTGTACATTGCATAGACTATATGGAAAAAAATATTAATTTCAACGTTTTCTAGACGGCCGTATAGTTGTCTTTTAGGCTTACAAAGATACCATAATCTCTAGATGCATCGTTTACTATATATTGTAAGGTTTTAAAACTTCGTAAAATATTTCCTCTTCATCTCTGCCAAGGCCCGGCATGGCCAGGTGGTTAGGGTACTCGACTCGCAATCTGAGGGTCGCGGGTTCGAATCCCCGTCCCACCAAACATGCCCGCCCTTTCAGCCGTGGGGACGTTATAATGTGACGATCAATCCCACTATTCGTTGGTAAAAGAGTAGCCCAAGAGTTGGCGGTGGGTGGTGATGACTAGCTGCCGTCCCTCTAGTCTTACACTGCTAAATTAGGGACGGATAGCATAGCGCAGATAGCCCTCGTGTAGCTTTGCGCGAAATTCAAAAAACAAAAAGAAACAAACAAACATCTCTGCCAACCAAATACGTCATGAATTGGTGTGTTATTTGAGCTTAAAATATGCGACTAAAAGAACGAAGCTATAAGGTTACAGCTATAATCATAGTCTTAAACATTGGGAGTTCACTTAGAAGGTTTGTGTAAAACGTACTTTGAAATATCAGTCCATTAAACATAGGAAACGTATCAGTTGTTCAACAGTGTGACGTCGTCACTTACAAGAAAAACCTCTTAGATTCATATTTTGAGCCACGCAGGCCCTCTTTTTGTTTACCAGAATATATATATATATAACACGAATGAATGATGTTAATAAATTATGACCTCTTTTCGGCCAGAAGAGGGCATTTTTCCTAATAATTTCAGAAACTTATGAAAAATACCCGCTAAGCTTAATGGTGTGTGAAGCACCAACACTGACGTGTTGGTCTTAAGATACCGAGATTTTGAGGAATGGAATTTTCTACCCATAATTAAAAAACTTAATTTTATTCGTATACATAGCAACTTGTCATGTATTCATTGATATACGAATTGAATATAATTCACGAACCACTGTTTTAATGCGTTTCGCGAGTAACATTAAAGTTAGCACGTGGACTGTTATTTCCTCGATTGTGATATTTCAGCCATATTATCTTGAGGCACGGCAGTGTCTCTAGCCAAGTTGGAAGGATGAAGTAACAGTGCTGTAACTATATATACTGTACTGCACTTTTGATCAAATCTTGGGTATTGTCACAACTGTTACAAGTATTGGAATACCGCTTTTTTTAACGTTTCTGGACAGATCTAAATACTTACATCACAATAGACAAAGCAACTACATATCTGTTTTTGATTTTAAAAAATCAGTCAAAAAGTGATAAACATATAGTAAACAAAGAAAGACTGGCATGAAACAAAATTCCACTTGTTTATATTACTCTGAACAAGGATTGTTAAAAACCGTAGAATATATATATATATATTAGTCTGTTTTTTTTTGTTTGTTTTTTCATATAATTTTAATGTTCAATTGCTTTCCGCAGCCACTAGGTTAAAACTGATTACTTTAGGGGTACGTGGAAGTAAAAAAAAATAAGGGAATGGCATGGTGGTCTCAGAAGCTTTATCTCTGTGCGGTTCGAATCCCACTTCGGATAGAATCTTATTTAATTCATTTTGAAATAATATACTTATTAAAATATGTGATATCTGTTATAGATTAGAATAAATAAGCACTCAGTCAGTGGTTAAAAGTATTGCTATTTTTATCGTTTGTCGTCTTGTTTTTTTTCCAATATCAAAGTCAAAATGCTTAACTGAACTACGGCAATGTGTTCAGGTTTTAATAAAGCTAATTTATTTTAGAAAATAGTTTTTATTCACTAAACATCTCTTATTAATAATTTTACCAATTTTGTATGAAAAACATTGACTATTTTTAAACGTAGAAAAGTTATTGCATTTTGCCTGACAGGACTTGTAAATATGTAAAAACTTGAGTTTCTATGTGCAAGATATCTAGAGGCGTGGTAGTGAGTCTAGTCAAGTTATTAGAAGAAGGTTTAGAGTAACAATACTGTTACTGAATAAACAGAGACATATTTTTAGACAAATCTTTTCCTCAATACTGCTGGAATGCCTTTATTCCTATGTTTCTGAACAGTTTAGATACTCTTGCATCACAAGAAAAGCAACAACCTCGTATATAAGATTATAAGAACTGATCCGTCAACATTTATGTCAGTTCTTAATCTTCTTGTTGTGGGTCCCCCGATGGGACAACGGTAAGTCTACGGATTTACAAAGCTAAAGTTAGAGGTTCGATTCCTCTCGGTGGACATAGCAGATAGCCCGATATGGGTTTGTTATAAAACACACACACACACACACTTGTTGTTGTGGAAGCAAAGCATAATGTAAATGAATAGATGATGTCACAAAAATATCACAGATAGATATTGATTGGAACGCAGCCGGTTTGACATCAGTAGCATGTATAGTAATTCAAAGAAATTACACTTTTAATGGTAGTAGTTTCGTATGGGGTTGGAGGCGAGTATCCGGGAGTAGGACACCAGGTGACGGCATGTTTCGGGGATTCGAACCCGCGACCCTTAGATTGCGAGTCGAGTGCTGCGGGACTTTTAATGGTTAATGCATAACACAGCTACTAAGGACATAAATGTGATTTGAATTGAAACAATTTAGCTTTTTTAAATACTGTAAAATTATGCTTATGCAACATATGGCATACATTAATAGAAAAAAAAAGTATGCAACATATGGCATACTTTAATAATAAAAAAAACAACTAAAAAAGTGGTGTATAGTATATGTTTGAATAATAATAATTTTTCTCGGTATTCAAGTTTTTTTGTGGTGAAAAATTGTAATCAAAACAAAAAGTAATGATATCTTACCCAAAATTGGCTCCCCTTTATATATTCATGTTGTTGCTTATTCCAGTTGCAATAAGAAAGGGGGCTAAGGATTCCGCAATGTTTTTGTTGTTTACCTTACCCACTTTTATATTACATCTTTATAGGGTTTGATTCTTTTATGTGACTCGACTTCTTTTTTGATACCACGTCTCAGTATGACTGACCTCCTTAACCTCTTTATCTTAACTTGGTTGTTATTGCCCATTTAATATTTTTATTGGATTCAGATTAAAGGCGATTTCACATAATAAAAGTAAGTCGTAAGTTGAATTAAGTTTTTAGAGGTGCGATGGGAGAAAAAATATATTTACATGTCGTGACCTTGAGATCTTGGTGTACATTACAGAATTCCATTTGGGCCAAGTTTGCAACCGTATGTCTTCCTGTTTGTTGTTGTGCGAATAAGAAAAAAAGACGTTATTCATCGTTTTATTGGCCTTGTACTTATAACAATTTATAAAATTAAAAACTAATATACATACATATATATAGTTTGGCTGTATATGACCCGGTTATAACCATTCTTTGATTTATTTTTCTGATCAATTTAGTCTCCCGGTGAGACAGCGATAAGTTTACGGACTTACAAGGTTAAAATCCAAGGCTCGATTCACTACCGTGGACACAGTAGATAGCCCAGTGTAGCTTTGCCTAAAATAAACAAACTGATCAATTTTAAATTGTTCACCATAATTTATGATAAAAATGAAGTACGCTGGACCTTTTGTGTTCCACTCCTGGTATTTATTTTTGACAGGTTCTTATGGTTAGTGCTAAGTTTTCACCATCACTTAAGATAAACAATGTAATACATGTGTTCTTAGGGCTCTTAGTGTTCCAGTTACATCAATTATTGTTTGAGTGTAGTTTTTGAACAATGCAAATCTATCTCAAAAATGTCTGGACAAAAGTGTTTTATATTATTGGTTTTGCATATCCTGGTTACATCATTGTTTCTTGATATTGGCCCGGGTGTGGCCAAGGTAAGCGTATCGGGCTGTGAATAGAAGGGTCAAAGGATCGAGATGTGATACCGCCAAACTTTAGATGTGGGCGGGTTATAAAAGTGGTGGCTAGTATCGTTATTCGATTCAAAGAGCCGGACAAAAGGCCTTGTGGCAGCGGGTACTACTGGTTATCTGCCTTCTCTCAGGTAAGTAGCTCAAAATTAGGGACGGCTATACCTGAACCCTAGGGATATTTCAGAACTTTGTAAACTTGTCTCCTTATTTTCTAGTTACGAAGTGTTTTCAGAGGTGAAATTGAAAAGAGAATGTGTGACGTAGAGGCCTAATACATTCTTTGATTGGCCGTACCCTATGCTGTGGACTGCAGTTTCGTCTATTCAAGGCCCATCAGCACAACTTGGGTCAGCAAACCAAAGAAATACCATTGGGTCTCTTATAATGGTGAAGTGTATATAATATCTAGGGGGGTTAGTGAAGTAAAAGGGACTTAAAACTCCACAGATGTTGGTGTTATTATCTTACGAATGTTTTGTTATCGTTATTGTCGTTTTAGTGTTTAAAATAACGATGTAATAAAATACATACCGACTCTATAGTAATGTTTGAGACTGCTGTATGTCTATACTAATCGTTTGTCACATGCGTAGTTTTAAAGTTTCATTTTCTTCTTTGGCAGAGCTTCAATAAACCTAAACCAATGCGATTCGTTGAGGTTCATCTTGTCTGAATACGGCACAACAAACTGCATTTTCCTTTTGTAACATTTGAACTATGCTTTTTCAGCTAATTAACTAAATTATGTTACATGTATGTGGAAAATTAATGTTTCCAAATGTACATCGTTGGTCGTTTCTCGTGTGTACATTTGTAACTTTAGAAGACGAAAACGTATAAAGTTACATCACTATACGTGTAACAAGCATTGTTGTTGTTCTAGACAAAAAAGATAGTGTGAGGTACATTATTCTAAACGCACAGATATATACAAACAGATGTTATTTAATTATAATGCTTTTTGAAACTAATCGTTCATGAACATCAGAAAGTTTCAAGACTGAGTCCCCCCCCCCTATTTTATAATTATAGTTATTATCTTTTTCATCATATGAGCAATAATCGTAATGTATTTTTTTTAGATACAAAATCATCGAGCGGTAACGTTGTTTCTTGCGCTTTTTTTATAATTTAATTATTTTCATGGTCAAATGTTTCAAATAAGGAGCAGAATTTCTAAAAGGTTATTAAAACAAGCTCACGAAAGTTAGTTAAAACAAAAAAGTCAGTTTTGGTAGGATCCAAGAAGGTTGCACGTGCATCTCAATCAGTTTCTTATTTCGTATATAGAAGTGACAAG